>NC_054702.1:15142494-15344994 GCF_016097555.1 Gigantopelta aegis
AGTTCATGGTCTGCATAGCCAAACATGATCTTCCCCCTGTGACACAAAACACAGATACACAGTTACATGGATGCAAAAATAATTAAGTGTAAGTGTTTAAGGCCATTTTAGTAGAAAGATGACTGAAAGGTATTTTCACTTTTATATTAACGATTATGTATTATTATACTGATGGAGAAAATAATGGATCACACCAAGACTAACAGTAATAATTCCAACCAAAACTCATTCATAGTGTCAGTAAGTTAATCGTGTTACTAGCAGTCAGTCCTGTACAAACATTACAATGCTAATAGATTATCAAATTTTATCTACTCTACCAAGTGTTCCCTTATTTCTTTCACTCAGTATATAAAAAAGGAAAGGTATATTTGTCTAAAAACACCTCAGCACATTTCAAACTATGTCTGTTTGCCAATTCTGTACAAATGACACTTTGGTCCTCTTACACAAATTATTCATTTTATCTCTCTGTAAAGGTCTTATTTATTTCAGAGACAGTTACAGGAATTTGAAAATAGGCCAGAATATGAAATGTGTAGTGTGCTTAGCACTGGATGTCAAGTGCAAATGTTTAGTAAAAAACATCAAACATTTTATAGCACTGTATGGGGTTAAAATTACAATAAGAGATGCAATAATGAACACACCCTGCACCATCCCTGTATCTGTTCCTGTGTGGCCTTTATATAGAGCTTCAATTGATGTAACACCTGGTTTAAACAGATGCACAGTCAAACACTGACATAACAACATAATTTAGGGTTACGGTTACAGTTAAGAGTTGATTTTACAGTAGAATCTCATTGGCCCAATGGTCGAACCTACCGGTATTCTCGAACCAAGAACAATGTCCCGATTTTTTTGTCTATTAAACCCTTTTATTTTGGTGCTGATTGGTCGAATACCCCTGGGGTCGAACAGAAGCTTTTTCTCAAACCAGTTTATTGGTCCGAACTGTAAAATTAAACATATTTAGGTCGAACAACTAAGTCTATCCGAAGAAATACAAAAAATTATTTATGTACACATTTTTCATCGACCCTTTCACGTCAGTCACAAAGTAAGTTATTATAAATTCGGAAGTGGAACGAATTAATCCTAGATCATATGCCAGCTTATCATGTTGTTTATTTAGCACCTATCGGTAATTATCTTTCTAGTACAGACAATTGTACTATGATAATCATTAGCTGAATGAACCTTGCATGTCACACCTATCAATTGGTGAGCCTAGGCAGGCCTCGCTGGTTTACTTTAATCATTTTAATCACTACACTGCATGAGCGTCAGTATATTTTGTTTTTAACTTGAAATACAGAAGAGATCAATGTAACGTAGTGATTGCAACAATAACAGGTAAAGGGCCTCCGCCTGTGCTTTATGCACTTTCATTTTTTCTCAACATTGTCAATGTCGCAAAAGATTCTACAACAGCATAATAAAGAACGATTTTTTAAATTAATAAATATTTATAAATACAGACTACCAGTGTGCTTGTTATTTGTTTATTTAACAATAATAAATAATAGTTACAAATATGTATCTCATCCGACATTTGATGGCGACTTTGTTACTCATGAGTCAATCGGACCATCTCGCCCAAGCCAGTATTACGGAAATATGCGAGGTGTTCCGACTGGTTTTTGTGTTACAGAAGCACCCGACAACGGCCGAATGCATGGTTCGAACTACCCGATGGGTCGAACAGATTTTGATGCACCAACAGTGTTAGAGCCAGTGAGATTCTACTGTATTGTGATATATTTTCAGATTATGTTGGTTTAATTATATCATTATATTGACAAAATGCCTAGAAATATATCTTTTTGTTGTAAAACTTTTTTATTTATTTGTCATTAAGTCGATGGCAGTTCTATGCCACCATACAAACATGCACAAGTAGCCATCACATTTAAACAAATCTTAAAAGGTCTGTTTTTTATTTCCCCAAATCATCAAATAGAGTACAAACTGACCTGTATTAATCAACCACCTGTCTTAAAACTCTTTTAATGCTCCATTTGGTGGCTGCGTAACACAGTTTTTACTGTATATATCATTCTCTCTTATCATAGTTTGAGATAATTTGTTAAGGGATCTCAACATTACATCATCTACAATAGCCACACTGAATACATCGACACCACACATGTGAGTAACAAAACGATATGCAAGGCAAAACAAGTGATATCGCCAATTTAAGGATCTGTATTTCGGAAAGGATTATCCGATATGTTTATCTCTAAATCTGCATACACCTGATCCACAGATGACTTAGCAGAACAATTAAATTACAGGTAAGTAGCACACCAGGTGTTTGCTAGCACCACCAAGATAGCACAGTCATAATGAGGCATACTAGGTGAGAAGCGTAATGACCATAATATTTTGATGACTGAAATACAAGTATATGGATGCAGTGTTTTTGCCTGTGTTGTTTAAAGCTGTTAGATGATATACATCTAAAGGTTACAAAACACAACTGGTTCAGTGGAGGAATGGGAGGAAATTGAGATATGTTACAAACATAGTGACCTGCATAGTGATGTAGCATTAAGATATTTATTACTACTACGTAAATGTAATGACGAAGCAAAATTTTGTAATATTTCTGCTCCTTAAATGGAAGGAAATGAAAGGAATGCTGTTTACTTAATGACACCTCAGCACATTGCTTTGCCAGTGGCTATTAAATGTCTAACATAATATGACAATTGAAACACCTGGTTTAAAAAAACTAATTTGTGGAAACTACTGGTAAATTGTAATTCTGGACATTTTAGCCCTGAGCCAAAATATGAATTTTACCCATTTTGAATAACATTTCATCCACATTTAAACCCTGAATTGAAAACCCCACAAAGCGTATATTAAAAACAACAACTTTTCATGAATGGTTGGATTAGGATAAATTCACGTAGAGGGTTCATAAAGGCTATTTCTCTTTCCAACTCCACAACTGGCATAACAAAGGCCATGGTATGTACTATCCTGTCTGTGGTATACTACATATAAAAGATATCTTGCTGCTAAGTGGAAAGAGTTGCTCATTATGTCAATGTACTCTAGTGGTGTTGTTAAACAAAACAAACTTTTTCTTAATTTTCACAGGTGTTTACATTGTGTTTTATTGATAAATGTTCGTGTTGATGTTGGTCAACACTAGCCAATGTGGGTTTTTTCGTGCTGGTGTGTTGTTAAATATTTATTCAATCATTGATGTACCAGTCCATTAAGCAGAATCGATTGCCATCCGAATATAATATGATGACATATAATTAATTACTGAATTAAATAGTAGCAAGGGATCTTCTATATGCAGTTTCTCACATACAGTTTGGGACAGGAAGAAATCTGTTGGGTCCTCTGATCTTATAACCCACCAAATCTCAAGCAAGTGCAGGCCTGTTGGTACTGGGGGGGGGGGGGGGGGGGGTAGAGGGGGCCAGTGTCCCCAAGTCAAGGGCAAAAATGTACAGTTTTTTGGTCCTACTTTATATAACTAAAGATAAAAAATCTATAGCTTGTGCCTTCCCCACTAGAGACTGCCCCCCCCCCCCCCCGTCCAGGTATCATACTAGAATACTCTTCTCCAAATGTTTTAAAATGCAATTTGTTCACTCCAGTACAAACTGATAATGATACATACACATTTCATTTTAACTTATTTTCGTGCTTATATCCAATTAAGGTTCAAGCACGCTGTCCTGGGTACACACCTCAGCTATCTGGACTGTCTGTCCAGAACAGTGGGTTAGCTGTTAGTTGGTTAGTGGTTAGTGAGAAAGAAGAGGGTGTAGTGGCCTTACACCTACCCATTTAGCCCTTAAGAACTCGCTCTTGGTTGGAGCTGGTACCGGGCTGTGAACCCTGTACCTACCAGCCTATAGACTGATGGCTTAACCACTGTGCCACCGAGGCTGATACATACACAAAAAGATCAACAGCTTATCTTGTCAGTGTATATTATGTTGATTTAACTGTGAAAGCTGTGCATACGACAAGGTGAAAACACATCACATATTTCAGCTCCTGAGTTAATGATAAGGATCATGGGTAGTGTGGGAATTGGCCACACAGAGAGAGCCAATTACAAAAGACATTACTTAACCTTTGTTTCTCCTTATGGGTAATATCCGGCCTTGTGTAACCTCGGGTAATCCCTACTTCACGGATCAGGTGACAAAACAGTGTTTAAAGGTGCGTTTCCAAATACCGGCAGAAATTACACTGGTAACTCAAAATAACCCGTGTGATGAAAGTATACCAGTCTCGGTGGTGTCGTGGTATGAGACTGGTAGGTACTGAGTTTGAATCCCAATACCGGTTCCCACCCGGTGCAAGTTTCAACAACTCAGTGAGATAGTGTAAAGCCACTTCTTTCTAACCACTAACTCACTGTCCTGAACAAAGCCCAGAACAACCACTTCCGATGTCTATACACCCTTCCTATATTTTACCTTTAGGATTGCCACTGCTAAGACTGGTTTGACAAAAACACAAGACAGAACTCATGGGTCAGAATATAGCTCAGTCAGTCATAGGATCTCGGTGGACCCATTCTCTGACTGGGGTTTTTCCCATACAAAAACCCAGTCACTATGTCAGGCCCTGGTTGCAGCATCCTCCAATCCACACACATCACATCATAACACAAAAATTGATGCTAGCGGGTGATTGAGAAAGGTCCTCATCTAGTTCACTTACTTGTTGTCCATGGTGATGGGCGAGAAGTCCATCTTGTGCTTGCTCTTGAAGGTCAGTTCCCGAGAGGGAATGTCAAACAGTGACAGGGGACCAAACGGACAGCATGTGGCAAACAGACCAAGTTGAAGTTCATCAACTCTGCTGTTTGAACCATGTAGAACACGGATCCAGCCATTTATCTCTAAAGTCTGAAGAAAAAAATCCAACATAAACAACTACATTTTGGATGAATGGATGGATGGATGAATGAATGGATGGATGGATGGACTGATGGACTGATGGACGGATGGACTGATGGACTGATGGAAGGATGGATGGATGGATGGATGGATGGATGGATGGATGGAAGAATGGATGGATGGACGGATGGGTGGATGAATGATTGGATGGATGGATGATAAATGGATGATTGGATGGATGAATGGATGAAGTGATGGATAGATGGAGGGAGGGAGGGAGGGATAGAAGGATAAAGGGACAGGGTAATACATGGACTACAACAGCTTGCTCTGAATGTGCACGTAAAGCCCTATGACCTGACCTGACCATGGACTGAAGGATGGATGGACAAATGGACGGATGGATGGATTTATGGATTGTGAGTGGACAGATGGATGAAGGGACAGAGAAATAGATAAGCTGATGGATGGAGAAGGAAGGAAGGAAGAGAAGGTGAAGAGAGAGGGAATAGATGGACGGATGGTGGATGGATGGATGGACGGATGGATGGATGGATGGATGGATGGATGGATAGACTGACGGATGGATGGATGGATGGATGGATGGATGGATGGATGGATGGATGGATGGATGGACGGATGGACAGATGGACTGACGGATGGATGGATGGATGGATGGATGGATGGACGGATGGATGGATTGATCAATCGATAAGGGAAGGAGGACTGATGGACTGATGGATGGATGGATGGATGGATTGATGGATGGATGATTGGATGGTTGGATGGTTGGATGGATGATTGGATGGATGGTTGGATGCATGGATGGATGATTGGATGGTTGGATGGATGGATGGATGGTTGGATGGATGGTTGATGGATGATTGGATGGTTGGATGGATGGTTGGATGGATGGATGGATGGATGGATGGATGAATGGATGGATGGATGGATGGATGGATGGATGGATGGATGGATGGATGGATGGATGGATGGACGGATGGATGGTCATATGGATGATTGGATGGTTGGATGGAAGAATGGATGATTGGATGGTTGGATGGATGGATGGATGATTGGATGGATGGATGGATGATTGGATGGTTAGATGGATGGATGGATGGATGATTGGATGGATGGATGGATGGATGGATGGATGGATGGATGGATGGATGATTGGATGGTTGGATGGATGATTGGATGGTTGGATGGATGGATGGTTGGATGGATGGATGGATGATTGGACGGTTGGATGGTTGGATGGATGGATGGATGATTGGATGGTTGGATGGATGGTTGGATGGATGGATGGATGACTGGATGGTTGGATGGATGGATGGATGGATGGATGATTGGATGGTTGGATGGATGGTTGGATGGATGGATGGATGACTGGATGGTTGGATGGATGGATGGATGGATGGATGATTGGATGGTTGGATGGATGATTGGATGGTTGGATGGATGGTGGGATGGATGGATGATTGGATGGTTGGATGGATGGATGGATGGATGGATGGATGGATGATTGGATGGATGATTGGATGGATGGATGGATGGATGGATGGATGGATGGATGGATATATGGATATATGGATGATTGGATGGATAGATGGATGGATGGATGGATGGATGATTGGATGATTGGATGGTTGGATGGATGGATGGATAGATAGATAGATGGATGATTGGATGGATGGATGGATGGATGGATGGATGGATGGATGGATGGATGGATGGATGGATGGATGGATTGGATGGTTGGATGGATGGATGGATGGATGGAAGGATGGATGGATGATTGGATGGTTGGATGGATGATTGGATGGATGGATGGATGGATGGATGGATGGATAGATGGATGATTGGATGGATGGATGGATGGATGGACTGATGGATGGATGGATTGACCAATGTATGGATGGATGGATAGATGGATAATTGGATGGATGGATGGATAGATGGATGGATGGATGGATAGATGGATGGATGGATGTGTTTTTGAGTTAATGTGTGAATGGATATATGTGTGAACTGATGGATGAATGGAGAGACAGATGGTCTGATGGAAGGATTCAGTTCCTACTTAAATTAATAAAAAAAATTATATCAATTATGTATTTCCACCGGTAAATTAAAAAAACAAATTAAATAGGTTTTTTTTAATGTAATAATATCTGTAAAATGGAAAAATGAAGATCTGTTTTTACGACCTTATGAACAAAGCCTTTCAGTATACGGTATATACAGTTAAAATTTCCTGGATCAATAGTAAATCTAACATTACTACATGTAAATCTTGTATTACTCCAAAATATGGTGGAATTCGACCAGTAAGGTAACATTCTACATAATTTTAATAAAAGGTATCTAATAAATTACATGTCCATGTATAATTATTGTAAATATGTTAGAACTGGAAAAATTAGAATAACATTTACCTTTAAAAAATGTACTCAGCTCTGCCAATGTTGTTTTATAATCAACCATAATAACAACTCTACAATTCAATTATTTTACTCCGACTGTGGCCCCAAGAGAAATCAGAAGTTGTTCACATAGTGGGCATGTTTGAACCTGAGTGATGTAAACATAAATAAGGTGCACTGTAATTTAATTAGATAAGAAAATCAAAGAGAAAACAACAACAGATACTCACAATGAAACCAGATGTATTATCCAGAAGACAACGGAACCTCACAGTAAAAGATCGATGAAGATATTGATGATTTTCTACAGGGAGAAAAAAACCTGGCATAAATTATATGAAAAAAAGTAAGGAAAAATATTTATAGAAAGAAAGAAATGTTTTATTTAATGACACACTCAACACATTTTTTTTATGGTTATATGGCATCAGACGTTTGGTTAAGGACCACACACAGATATTGAAAGAGGAAACCTGCTGTCACCACTTCATGGGCTACTCTTTTCGATTAGCAGCAAGGGATCTTTTATATGCACCATCCCACAGACAGGGTAGTACATACCATAGCCTTTGATATACCAATTACGGTGCACTGGTTGGAATGAGAAATAGCCCAATGGGCCCACCGACGGGGATCGATCCCAGACCGACCGTGCAACAAGCGAGCGCTGTACCACTGAGCTACGTCACGCCCCTCATTCTTGTATTAAAGAAATAAATACCTAATACTGTTGACCTCATTCTACCAGATTTCACTGTGGTCATACCACTCTTGAAGTAATAACAAAACCAGGGTCATAACCTGCACTGGAAAATAAGCGGGAAAAACCCACAGTTTCTTCATGTACTCTTTCTGTCTACCTGCCATCCAAGTTATTTTATGCTAGGTATGTACATTTACTGTTATTAAATTAAGCAAATGACCATGAGAGATGGACTGCATTCAATGAACAGACAAGAACGGGGATGTGGAAAAGGACCAAAATTAATTTAGAGCAAAAGAGGCTATTGGGAAAAAATATAATGTGTTCTTACTTGGCAGCCTGATTTCATGAAATATTTTACTTATTCATGAATTAGTATACAGGTAGTTATAAGGCAGCAAAAATTTCATGAAGTGAAAGTGTAAACAATGTACAACAGTGCTTACCAGGCAACATGATTTCATGAAGTGTAGAAAATGTATTACAGTACATCCAAGCAACATGATTTCATGAAGTATAGATAAAGTATTACAATACTTACGAGGCAGCATGATTTCATGAAGTGTAGACAATGCTTTACAGTACTTACCAGGCAGCATGATTTCATGAAGTGAAAGTGTAGACACTGTATCGTAGTACTTACCAAGCAGAATGACTTCATGAAGTGAGAGTGTAGACAATTTATTACAGTACTTACCATACAGTATGATAACATTTCACCAGGCAGCATAATTTCGTGAAGTGAGAGTGTAGACAATTTATTACAGTATTTACCAGGCATTGTGATTTCATGAAATGTAGACACTGTATCACAGAACTTACTTGGCAGCATGATTTCATGAAGTGAGAGTGTAGACACTGTATCACAGTACTTACCAGGCAGCATGATTTCATGAAGTGGAGTGTAGACAATGTACTTACCAGGGAGCATGATTTCGTGAAGTGGAGTGTAGACAATGTACTTTAATACCAAGCAGCATGATTTCGTGAAGTGAGAGTGTAGACAATGTACTTACCAGGCAGCATGATTTCGTGAAGTGAGAGTGTAGACTTTTCCGGTGGTAGGCTTGAGTTCCACGTGAGCTGACGTTTGAACTCATCCCGGTCTTCAGAATGAATCAGCTCCATTACACTTTGGTGAATGATGTCAGACTGTAAAACCAATACAGACACTTTCATTAAAACAAGTTCAGTTTAAAAAGCTGTAATAGCCAAAAACATCTTATACTGTCTAGTAACTATAGTGAGTGCCTTTAAGAAACAATTGTCCATACAATTGCATTAGGGTTTTTACTTGATATTCAAGTGAAATTAATTATTCTGTGTGTGTGCCCCCCCCCTCTCTCTCTCTCTGTGTGTGTCTCTCTCTCTCTCTCTCTCTCTCTCTCTCTCTCTCTCTCTCTCTCTCTCTCTCTCTCTCTCTCTCTCTCTCTCTGTTTCTGTGATTCTTTCTCTGTATCTCTCAACTCTCTCTGTCTATCTGTCTCTCTCTGTCTCTGTCTCTCTCAAGTCTATTTTGCTCTCTGTCTCTCTGTCTCTGTCTGTCTGTCTCTCTGTCTGTCTCTCTCTCTCTCTGTCTCTCTCTCTCTCTCTCTCTCTCTCTCTCTCTCTCTCTCTCTCTCTCTCTCTCTCTCTCTCTCTCTCTCTCTCTCTCTCTCTCTCTCTGTCTGAGTTTGGAGGTTACTAACTACAGCATAACAAAGAATGTCTTAACAATATGTTATCAGTGAATAATTAACATTTATCAACTAATTAATACTACTCAATATAGTGTCTGTCCAACAAAATATGTAATACATTTTTGGATTCTACAAAATGACATTAAAATGTTTTTAAAAAATTAAATGTGTTCCTCCAGACTTCACATACCTAATAAAATCTTAAAATACAAAAACGAATAATAATAAAAATATAATATAAAATAATAATAATAATTTTTAAAAAATCTAATTTTTATAGAATGCTTTCTTATATATACTAATGACAGAGTAGTTTTAAAACATTGCCATTGATTGGGAAATTAAGTTATGAATTTTTTAAAATGAGCAGCATCGGGTCAGTAAACACGCATTTCATATTTAAGCAGTTATTACAATTATATGTCCATAAACCATGTTGGCGGTGTCATGACAGAAGGGTGGAATTACTGACAGCAATTACCGACTACTAAATCTCAGAAAGAACAGTGCAAATCAAAGAATACGCTCTCATAATTTTTTAATCACACAAATTTTAGCAGGCATCTGTGCGGAACAGGTAGGGAAACCCCAGTGCCATATGCTGGCAAGACAAAACGTCGGGACTGTCGAAAAGATCATCCAATTTCCCCTGAACCGAATGCCCCTTTCAACGTTAATTCCTAATGGCCCCGTAATGTGAATGACGCTGGATACATTTCAAGCATGGTTCGTCAGACACACATCAACAGACGTTGCACAGATTAAATGTCCATTCCTAGCTTGCCACATAATACTACAACAGTTAACATTTAGCTTGCTGGATTAAGGGTGACACCCGATCAATAAAAGAATCAACGAAAAACAGTCTTAGGGATCATTGGAAGATTATTTTGCAGAACCACTGCAGATAGATGTTGAGATATACTCTTCAAAGGCTATGTGTACTTCTTATTCAAGTTGAAAAGTTATGGTGCATTAGTTCTAACAACTACAATTGTTACTGTACAATTCTGATTTCAAACAAACCTGACCTCCAAGCCTTTCATGCATTTTAATTCATTTTAATGATGATATCAAGTTAAGGTTCAAGTAGAACGTCCTTAATTAGTATTACACGTAATCTATCTGGGCTGCCTGGCCATGATCCAAATTAATGGTTAGTTGGATTCTGTTTAATGACACCACTAGAGCACACTGATTAATTAATCATGAAGGCTCTTACATGAAGATGCCAAGTATTTCCCAATTTTGAAACATACATGTAGTCATCAGAAGAAATCTGCTACATTTTTCCATTAGCAGTAGGAGATCTGTTATATACACCTTCCTACAGACAAGACAGCACATACCACTGCCTTTGATAAAGCAGTTATGGGACACTGGTTGAGATGAAGAGAAAATCCTATGGGTCTGCCAAGCAAGTGTTCTACTGATTGAGCTAGATCCCCTTTAATGGTCAGTGAAACAGAAGTAGTTGCATGGTTCCTCAATAAATTTTACACTCACTCTGGGATGGAGCCAGTCTTGAGACAAGAAATCAGCACCTACATGTACATGTCCAGCACCTACATGTACATGTCCAGCACCTACATCTACATGTCCAGCACCTACATGTACATGCACAGCACCTACATGTACATTCACAGCACCTACATGTACATGTCCAGCACCTACATGCACATGTCCAGCACCTACATGCACATGTCCAGCACCTACATCTACATGTCCAGCACCTACATGCACATGTCCAGCACCTACATGCACATGTCCAGCACCTACATGCACATATCCAGCCCTTACATGTACATGTCCAGCACCTACATCTACATGTCCAGCACCTACATCTACATGTCCAGCACCTACATCTACATGTCCAGCACCTACATGCACATATCCAGCACCTACATGCACATGTCCAGCACCTACATGCACATGTCCAGCACCTACATGCACATGTCCAGCACCTACATGCACATGTCCAGCCCTTACATGTACATGTCCAGCACCTACATCTACATGTCCAGCACCTACATCTACATGTCCAGCACCTACCAGCACACCTACATGCACATGTCCAGCACCTACATGTACATGTCCAGCACCTACATGCACATGTCCAGCACCTACATGCACATGTCCAGCACCTACATGCACATGTCCAGCCCTTACATGTACATGTCCAGCACCTACATCTACATGTCCAGCACCTACATCTACATGTCCAGCACCTACATCTACATGTCCAGCACCTACATGCACATGTCCAGCACCTACATCTACATGTCCAGCACCTACATGTACATGTCCAGCACCTACATCTACATGTCCAGCACCTACATGCACATGTCCAGCACCTACATGCACATGTCCAGCCCCTACATGTACATGTCCAGCCCTTACATGGACATGACCAGCACCTACATGTACATGCACAGCACCTACATGTACATGCCCAGCACCTACATGTACATGTCCAGCCCCTAAACCCACTGCATCAATGAAGTCAGAGATAATGGTCTGCTGAACAATTATGTATTGCAAATTCAGTAGAAGTTTGAAAAAACAACTCTCCCCTCCAACATTTTTAACATTATTTTGAATGCAGACGTAATACATTTCATTATTTTTTCCACTTTTGAGCATTAAGTAATTGTCAAACAGTCCTTAACTGAGTTGCTCAGTGTTCATTGGTAGGTGGCAGATTTTCAGCAGCTACTACCACATATTCTTCAGGCTTACAGTTAAACACCTCACTGCACTCGTTAGATATAACCACCTACATTCCTCAAACATTCTCCTACTTTCAAAGACAATGAATGACCTGGAGTTGATGAAACAGTTGTATTGTATGAAACCTGCTGAATACCTCTTTGTATTGAAGAGTCCATCTATCATTTAAAGTGATGACTTTTAGAGAACAAAAAAATACCAGTAATTGTTAGAGTGAAGAAGTTAATATGACTTCAGACTGCCCTATAACAAACACCTATATAACTTTAATCTTTTCATACAGTTCAAAATTATACTGACAGAAAGAAATAAGGAACCACATAAACAAAAACAGCAAAGAATGACAGCAACCAGAACTCTCATCCATAGTATCAGGAAGATAACTGTATACCTCATATTCAATTAAGAGATAACCATATGGAGTTTTTAGATCTGCAGGTGTTATTGTCTATTTGATCCCACAAATGCCTGTGGTAAAAAATGAAACATTTGCAGACATCAAATAGACACAAATGGCCTTAACGAGGCCACTGGCGTGGACATATCGATTGGACTTTAAACTTTTAGATCTGCGTTCAAAATTTTATGTCGAAATTACTTCTTTTTTTTAAAAATATTATTAAATAGTCCGATCCTCTCTTCTTTCTCTTATTTAATTTTGGACTGTCCTTCTAAAATGCTCCAAATTATCTAAATATTCGGCCGAGCAGTCAATTTTTTATTTCTTTTGGCTTGTAACCTTTTTTAAAAAAATTTTTTTATTCTATTAACTTTTTTACTAATTGCCATTTTCAACCCTCCCCCCCCACCACCTCTTATCGGAGGTCGGACTCGCGATGGGCGTGTTTTTAACCCTAGTGGTATATGGGCACGTTAAACTAGTTATCATCATCATCATCATCATCATCATCAAATAGACTATAACACCAGCAAATCTAAAAACTCCATATGGTTATGTCCATTTTTACAATTGTTTTTCTACAGAACTAACTGTATATTTGGTATTTCTTGAAAACAATACCTGGCTAGAGTCTAACTGTAGACCCTTGAATCGTCAACTTCACCTGTTCCATTTGCTAATGACGTCACTTTCTAATGATGTCATTAGCTTTCTGGGTGTTATTTTCATTTGATCCCGGAATTTTTTTTTTATTAACCAATCACAATACAGAACACACTCGCAGTCATTTCACAATTGACATTACAGACAGTCAATCCCATATGACATATTTGTGTTGTTATACAGATATTACTCTGCTAGTAGTGAACTAAATTTGGTCTACAATACCATGTGTTCCCATATTTCTTTCCATCAGTATATAAAGGACCCAATGACTTCTGCTTGAGGTCCCAGGAATCAGTATTCTGTGTACATCTCCATGTGATGTACTGAATATGTGATCTACAGACAATTTAGCATACACACCGAAAAACTACAGGGTCCATATAAACTCCACCCCTCTCAGTTAGAAACAGATGTTTTTAAATTACATTATGAATTCAGCTGCACCACTTTGGTGCATTAAATTTCACACTAATTATAACCCCATGGTTCTGTTACTTTTAATAGTGGAATCTTCAAGCATGGATGAAAAAAGAACATAATTCACATCTACTGCAATTAATAAAATGTCTATGGCAAAAAACATACTATAAAAAAGAAGAATATAGTCTACAAAAAAAAAAGTGCTATGAAAAATTAAAAACTACATGGCATTGCCGATTGCCATGGACAAATGCAGGGAATGATTAAGTTTTTGGGTTGGGTTTTTTTTAATTCAAAAAATGAGGTTATTTAAAGATGACATTTGATCCACACTATAACAAAGAATTATGCAGCATAAAAATGACCTTTTTTCCTAATTGCAATTTAGTTGAAAGGCCATACACTGGAATTTGAGTTTAATAAACTTCCACAAAGGCCATACACTGGAATTTGAGTTTAATAAACTTCCACAAAGGCCATACACTGGAATTTGAGTTTAATAAACTTCCACAAAGGCCATACACTGAGTTTAATAAACTTTCACTGGTGTGATTAACTGTGAATTGGTGTGAAGGGTGATGGGTGACTGCCACAAGAGACATAAGTCACGGAGACAGAGCGAGCCACAAAGAAGCTTACCATAATCTTGACAGTGAATAAGAAAGTGTCACACCAATACCTCTAATTAATTGCTGGTTTGCGGCTCCCAATCAATAATACATACAGCTGTGTATTACAAATCAGTTTAGGCTATTTTGTGAAAAAAAACATGGTTTGCAGAATCTGCACCACTATTTTAAGGCGGGCAGTAAGTTTTTTGTTTTGTTTTATTTATTATTTTTCTATTAATATTAGATCTTTATACAAGCTCTCTAGCTCTGTCTGTCTCTCTCTGTCTCTGTCTCTCTCTCTTTCTCTCTCTCTTTCTCTTTGTCTGTCTCTGTCTCCTCTCCTTCCCTTATATATTACTTTGTACATATCCACTGATATTTATATTATTCTTTGTACATTGTTTTACATATTTATTTAATATTGTCAATGAATTGTCAGTGAATTGTGTTTCTGTGTGGCTGTCTGTCTCTCTCAACACCATGCATCTAAACAACCACACTAAGAACACCAAACAGCCTTAGTTTAAACGGCACTGAGATGTCATTAAAAGATCCCTTTCATGTCCTTTCTTAAACTGGAAGGGAAAGCTTAACATGAGGATGCACTGAAAAACCTACCTGATGAAAACCAAGGTATTGTTCCACCGTTCTGGAAGCAAAGAAAACTTCTCCTTCGCATGTCACCACAAACAGAAAACCATACAATGCCTGGAAGAAAAACAAAGATAACTTTATCTTAAACCAAACAAAAAAGTATAAAGAAGAAAAAGAGTGAGAAAAATATAAACATCTGCACTGATTTACTTGGTAATCCAAATGAAAGTCTGCTACTGAATCAATTACTTGTAATAATTAAAAGACATAAATTTATATCACTGCAAATTTGCTAAAATGATGTCAAATTTTGATGAAGTTGTTAACAGAATAAAATTTTACAGAAATATCAAAAAATATATTTACTGAGAAAATGATGGTATTTTATCAATTATAATAACAATTATTATGTTATATTATATTAACTTTATAGGTGTTAAAAAATTTTTTTTTTTGGTTATTACAAAAATAGAAAACAAATATAAACCCTAAAAACACTCTCTTTTGTGTGTTATAACTATTTACTTCTGATTAAAGTGTGTATCCTTCATGAATACAAACATGAATACATGTTGCTACAAACCCTCCTCCCCCCAAAAAACACACACCACAAAGCAATTTACAAAAGTAGTGTTGAAGACATATTTAATAATAATTAGTTTATTTTAATTTTCCCCATTAAGAGAATCACAATGGAGGTTCACTTGTACATAAAAGACACAAGATTATTGAGACTGCACAGATCAGCTCTAGTTGTATAGTGTTTAATACATTTGCCGTAAGACTGGTAGGTGCTGGGTTCACATTACAGTACTGACTCCACCCTCAAGTCTGTAATAATAATAGCTGAATGTGGAGGTATATAAGGACCATTTTCATATGTGTGGTTTTGACATGGCACATGTCGTCAGCATCTTAGCATAATTGCCGAACTCATTTTAGAGCTTTTGAGACAAATGGAAAAAAAAGATTTTTATATGAACAGAAATGAATTGTTTAAACATTATTAGAACAAAACAAAGAAGAGTACATTTAATAATAATTTAATATATAGTAAATGTTTGTGACAAATACCTGTAGAATGCTCTCCCCTTCTGAGAAGCCAGGTTCAGTGAAGAGATGAGACCGACCCAAAATATGACCTTCCATTCCCAGGTAACGATTTGGCAAAACAGCTGGAAAACAATTACATATTTATAAGACTATATTTTCAGCTCAAAAAGATGTCACAGTGAGAGCTTGATGAAATACTGGTACCTTGTTCACTAATATAATACACAGCATGTATAGTGGTTACAAATAATTTCTCTTTAGCTGTTTTACTGTTAAATGTTTTAGCTGAATTTACAGTCTGTTTTTGGTATTACATACATGTTTCTATATACATTTACAATGTTTAAACACCTGTGGTTACAAAAAACAGGTTTATAAATTTGGCAAATTGCATATATGCAGTTGATGATAGTGAATGATAGTCTAAAACTATAGCACTAAAATGATTTTAGATCAGAAAGCAATTGGAGCTCTAATACTATTGATGCACCAAATTCAATTTCCTTAACATGCTTTGGACTAGAAGCAATTCTAAGAGGTAACCATTGCTACACTGGTCACTGAAAGCATCCTAAATGCATGCAGTTATAATACAACTGGAGTAGTGAGCGACAGCAATCTGCAGTAACGACGCTATCTGCAGTAACTACATTTAGTGTTGCAGTTGCTGCTGCTATCTGTTATAAAAATTACAAAATGGCGGTTCGAAGTCACCTTTTCAGCTACTACAGATGTCGAATCCTATAACAGATAGCGGCAGCAACTGCAACACTAAATGTAGTTACTGCAGATAGCGTCGTTACTGCAGATTGCGTCGTTACTGCAGATCACTGTCACTATGACGTCATTATAAATTGAGGGCGGGACGTAGCCCAGTGGGAAAACACTCGTTTGATGAGCTGTTGGTCTAGGATCAATCCCCGTCAGTGGGCCTATTGGGCTATTTCTTGCTCTAGCCAGTGCACCACGACTGGTATATCAACGGCTGTGGTATGTGCTATTCTGTCTGTGGGATGGTGCATATAAAAGATCCCTTGCTACTAATGGAAAAATGTAGCATGTTTCATCTCTATGACTGTGTTGAAATGACCAAATGTTTGACATCCAATAGCGGATGATTAATAAATCAATGTGCTCTAGTGGTGTTGTTAAAGAATTTTTTTTCTTCTTCTTCTTCTTCATTATAAATTGATAGAACTAGAAGTGAGCCAAACCACATTCAATCACTGATCATTGACATACGAAGAAATACAAGCAAGCAAATCTCAAAGCTAAATTTAACTTCCACAAAGAGATGTGGAATGGGTTCAAATCAAATCAAATCACTCTCGAAACTGAAATTGGTGAAGCCACAACTGCAAGTATCTACACTGAAGGTGCATCTATTGACATTAAGCACATTGGGTGTTTGGTGTGTCAGTGGTATAATAACAAAGAAAGAAATGTTTTATTTAACGACGCACTCAACACATTTTATTTACGGTTATATGGCGTCAGACATATGGTTTAGGACCACACAGATTTTGAGAGGAAACCCGCTGTCGCCACTTCATGGGCTACTCTTTCCTATTAGCAGCATGGGATCTTTTATTTGCGCTTCCCACAGGCAGGATAGCACAAACCATGGCCTTTGTTGAACCAGTTATGGATCACTGGTTGGTGCAAGTGGTTTACACCTACCCAATGAGCCTTGCGGAGCACTCACTCAGGGTTTGGAGTCAGTATCTGGATTAAAAATCCCATGCCTGGACTGGGATCCGAACCCAGTACCTACTAGCCTGTAGACCAATGGCCTAACCACGATGCCACCGAGGCCGGTTGGTATAATAAATGTCTTTGACTGCAAGGCTCATAAATTTATATGTCATATGTCAAGTGGGTTTCTTCTTTGTTTTCTCTCTTATAAAGGTGTCTAAAGTACCAAATTAAATAACAGTTACTCATTGAACAATTTACTGGGGTGTCGTGAAAGAAACATTCCTTTCCTCCTTTTTAAACATGTTTCTTCTCTGTGGTTTATTGTTTAATTTTGTTGTACTCAATAACCAAGATTGTCTAACAAGTATACAATCCGCTACCAGGAAAATCTCAGGTACAAGATATGATTTATAGAACAAAAAGAGGTGTACAGGTGAAGTGCATTAAAATACATTGGAAACATAAGCTTTAAATGACCACATAGCTTTGAATGAGCACCACCATTGACGGCCATCAGAGCAGAAACCTGACTCCTTGAGATGACTGTTTCATATACACATCAATCAACCGGTTCACTCAACTACCTGACATCACAACAACAGAACTAAAGAAAAGAAAAAAACCCCACAAAAATGGGCTCTTGGTCGGGTTGGGAAAGAAGTGGAAAAAAATCTTGGATTTCTTTCATACCAGGAGTAACTGGTACAAAACCGATATCAACCTAACATATTTTCCTCAGCAGTTGTTATGTATTGGTGATGACAATGACGATAAGTTAAGTTTTTGAATTCGAGGTGACAAATTGGCAATTTCTCAGTTTTCTAAATCTTACGGCAATTGTGTTTGTGGTAATAAAGCCAGAATTATGCGTGTAGTTGAGGTCTAAAGTTTCTGGTTTTGTTTGGTTGGAAATCAAGATATGAATGAATGAACTGACAGAATAGTGAGTCAGCCATCTTGTCAGTTTTGTTTGGGCTGTCGGGATCAGTTTACACCAGGTGATTAGTAGCAACTCTTAACATATTTTCAACTTTTTTTTTTTTTACTCTAACCAAAATGAATTATTTTCTTAAAAGAAAATCTTAATAACAGGAAAATTTGTATATTATTATAATTTTCATTATTAGTAGTAGTATCATAGAAAAAGTAGTGGTATGTAATAGTAGTAGTAGTAGTAGTAGTGGTAGTGGTAGTGGTAGTGGTAGTGGTAGTGGTAGTGGTAGTGGTAGTGGTAGTAGCAGCAGTAGAGGTAGCGGTAATGGTAGTTGTAGTAGTAATAGTAGCTTTTGTAGTACATTATAATAATATTAATTATTATTATTATGAGTAAAATTATTATTATAACTACTACTACTATTACTGTTATTATTTGTTTGTTTATTGTTGTTGTTGTTGTTATTATTATTACTAATAACATCAATATAATAAAAATGTAATAATTAAAATATATAATATATTACTGATTAATAATGATTATGATATTGGTCATTATTATCCACACTTAATTTAATTATTGCAGAGCAATACTAGTATTAGTCAACCAAGCAACAATTATATATATTCAAACTTGTATGCTTAATTTAAGACATATGGTTCATAAAAATCAATTAAGTACATTAATTTATGCTTTTAAATAGTAACTATGTTTCAGTAATATTTGGGTTGAAAAGAAACACAAACAAAAAACATCATAATAACCTAAATATATTCTCCTAAAGTACAGTTTTTTTTTTTTTATTATGCTCTAAAATCTTAAGATTAAACTCTATTGACTTGAGTTATAAATTAAATAGGTATCCTAGAATGTATGTGTAAAGACTGACATTAATTTGCGATAAAGCTAAGCTGTATGGCTATGAAACATCCTTTGATCAACTATGTTTTTCTGGCCATTAAATCTGCAAATGACACACATATAAAACTGTGCAACTAAAGTTGGTCTGTAATTTTAATTTTCCATGGATCCACTCCAACATAAAAATAATAACATTCGCCCCATGGCAGCTACGTAGTGAAGTATCCGAAAATGCTCCTTAACTTGAGCCTGTAATTTTACCCTTCAATGTTAAACAATCAATTGTGGCCCCCATAATCCTTCTTTCTGCATAAGTGATGCAAATTACAGCCTCGGACAAACCCCCACAATGAAAATTACACAGCCCTGCCAAGGGAAATAATGAACAGCATGATGAACTTGTTTAAGGCATAATTTTAAGAGTCATCTCGCGCAATTTCCTCGAAAATCCATTACAACGAACGATAGTTTGGAGTCGGGTCTCTGAACATCATCCATTTTGTTTGTAGCCGAGAAACGTTAGCATATGGAAGTAAGAAGCAACGGTGGAGAATTTATGTGGTAATACAAGAAAGATGTCTGTGGATTGCGGCAGCCATTCACTTAACAGACAATGATTAATCCTTTCCTTTCCATTGATGTTCCGAGGACTTAATACGCAGTTGCCAACCCTGCCATTCTCTTATCCCATCATCCCACACCATTACTATCCTCCGCTGAATAACTTACATAGGCAACTTTACTAAGATTTAATTATTATTATTATTCATCTTTTTAAGGTTCTTTTTGTACTAGACATATGACATTTTTCATTGATTAGTGACCTAACACATGTTAATTTAGTCCACGCTATTAAAAATTAACAAAACAAAAAAAGAAAAGAAAAGCTTTTTATCTTTGACGTCTCTAGCTGTTGAAAAAGGTAATCATTATTAGATTTCAGACAGTTAACTATGACAGTTTAACATTTCTCACTCATCGATTGCAGACTGGAATTGTAAGTTTATGCTTGTCTCCTGTCAGACTTAACAAAAATATGTGATTGTTGGTCCATTGTGGTTCTTCCTGGTACATGTTTCTTCATGTGGACTAGTTGAAGCACTTGCACTGTGTTGCCACAACCGCAGTTGTGATAAGCTTTTACACTGATTACCCGGAACCGACTTAATGGGTCCTGCATCAATTAGTTGTGCTACATGAAAAGCCCACTGCACAACCAACATGGCTGCCCAATCCGATCATGACAAATCTGAAAAACTATTTCGCATCTAGGCTACCTTTCTGTCACTTTCTTTTTTGTCTTCTCCATCAAACAGCAATTGGAGGCCCCGGGCAATGTTTCTTTATTTAATGATAGAAAAATTTACAACAAAGGTAATGTTGTAGCTATTCCTTTGTACTGTACGGGAAGCCGTTTATAGAGAATAGTCGTATTCTAGATTATTCAGACAATCAAGGCCAGTGAAACATACAATGGAAATTAGCAATCACATTAAGTTAGATAGGAAACATGTTCAAAGCCATTTTCAAATCAAAATGATTTAATTTCTTGACCTAAAAAATATCTGGGGAAATGTTTTTAATAGAACAGAATTGTTTAGTTTTTTCGGTGTGTGATTTTAATTCAGTGAACAATCACATCAAGTGTGACAGAAATATATACAATTTTCCTAACATCTTCAAAGCTGTATTAATTAAGGGCACACTATTATTTTTTTCCTGACACAAATAAGCTTTTTTTTTAAACATAAAGACTGTATATTCCAGAAAATTAATGAATAAAAAATATTGTGTCTATAAATCATTTATTTGTAGAAAATACAAGTTTTAATAGAAATTTTGACAGGAATGATCAGAGTTGCATTATATCTATTGTTTCTAAAGTATTTTTAAAAAGTAAAATGGAAAAAAAATGCACTAGCAGGAAAGAAATGAATGTAAATGTAAACAACACTAAAGTAAAAAAAAAAAAACCCTTAGTTTAGACTATCAGGGATAGCTCTAGCAGTTGCCAAATTTGCCATATGCAAAGTGTAAACACAAACGGCAGATTTTATTTCAATTTGGTGAAACAATTGCATGTAATAAATGCTATTTATTTTGTTAGAAAATAACCAAGTTTCTACCATTTTTGAACTTTAATAGATAATCTGGCAAAGTGTTCTGCTCATCCAGAGCTAGCCCTGGCTAAAACTCATTGTTATGGAACCCTTTTCGGAAAGCCATATTTTCCTGCTCAATCAGTCGGCTCCATTTATCTTTCAATTTCCATCACCATCCAATCTTACACCCCAGTCCTTGTTTCTCCAACCACTATGAGAGCATGTCTCTTGTGGACATCAAAGTTAGATTATCCAACCAAGAAGGGATATGCATAATTAAAGCTTCAGTCTATCTATAACATATTCATCTTTTTTATAAAAAGAAGTCTTGAATGTCTGCAAGTTTCTTCTTTGTTGTATCTGTCCACATTATAGAGCTATTATCAGTAATTATTCAGTCTATCTATGTGTGTCATAAATGATTCTATATAATTTTTTGTAAAAAACCCAGTAACCGTATGAATTTCAAGTTTCTTCTCTGTTGTATTTGTCAACATAATCATCACTAGGACATAAATACTAATGCAGTCTATAATATTAAATGATATGCCAAAAACAGGGACATTACAAATACAGCCATTTTTAAGCACTGACTACAAGCAACTGTCATGATGACAAAGTCTGCTACTTCATTCATGAAGTGTGTTTGCAGTCTCTCTCAACAAGGAGGCCTGCCCTGTGTAAATATTGGTGTTACTGCACAATGTAGTCTGGAGTGCTTGACAATCTTCCATTGTGTTTTCCTACAATACCGACAATGACCCCCAATTGTGCGATCACCAGGCCTCTTGGTAATGCACTGGAGAGCACTGCCAAACCGGGATAATAACCCGCCGTTTGCCGGCGATGCGCTCCGCTGACTCTCAGCGCAGGATAAAATGTACTCGAGTCTTTTGTACCATGTCTGCTCTTGATTACTGTCACCGAAACATCAGCCAACCAAGAGACAGTGATGACAAACATGGTTAAACAAATCTCAGTCTGGTTATTAGTTATTTATAAACACACAGGCACTAGCAGCAATTACTGAAAACTCTGTGTAAATTAATAACAATTCAGGCAGTTTGTGGATTGTGTTACATGTATATGCATAGCAATGATTTGCATAAACGCTATCATAAATAGAGGAGATTTCATGGTTTTTGTCAAATATGATCAATATCCCACCGAGTGAAGTTTCATGAGCTGTGCTTGTGCAATATGTGTGATATGAAATTTCAAACTATATAAATTTTCTCTGTTACATATAAAAATTTATAAATTGCATTTAATATCTATATAAAAAATTATAATAATTCATTATAGTTTTTTTAACATAATAAACAGAAGTTTGGTTTTTGAAAATGATCTGTGAACGTGAATAACATATAAAGGTATAGCAATACTGGTACATGTAAAGTGGTTTAATTACATATTTTCTATATAATGTAGATGTATGCATATTCAAAATAAAATGGTTTTAGAGAAGAAAAAAAGCTGAGGCAATATACGGAATAACGAACTCAGTACCAGCTATCAAATTTATATCCTGAATGATATAACTTCACAGCTGTGGTGGCAGTACTCATGACTGGTGCCACTGGTGAGAAGGATATGCTCACCTTTCGCAAACACCTGATATCATCACTGTTTGGACAATGATTCATGAGTGCATAATAATAATAATAATAATAAAATCTTTATTTATAGAAAGTAACTGAGTTAATTCTAGACTATTCTCCCCTGAGGTCTTTTTACTAATTATAACAATAATAATCATAATCATATTAATTATTAAAAAACAACATCAACAAAAAAAAACAAAATAACAAAACTATACATGTATGTACAATATATACAACCATAAAAGATATTAAATAAGCATGACACCACAGATGTATCTATTTCAATGAGTTCTCTCCTGTGCTAGTTTCGATTTAGTAAAATAGTCTGCAAGTGGCAGTCCTCTTTGTGGCAGTCAAAAGGATGCATTGTCCAGTAAAGGATCTCCTCATGAAGGGCTGTCCTCCTATATATGAGGCACTAGATAGAGATTTATGGAATCAACCATTATTTTAGTCAAATACCCATTCGACTCTACCTTTTGCAGAGGTATGGTCTTGATCACGAATAACAGTTTTGTCATTCAGATTTTATTTGTCAATGAAGCTTTTGACAAGTGAAAATAATTTCAATCGGGACATAACTAGTAACTCATTTATTATTTTCTATATATAAATATGGACAGAAAAGACACTGAACAAAAGGATGGCCTAAAAATAGCTGTCATGATACAACACCATTAGAGAACCCTGACCATTCTGACCAGTGCAATTCTTGACATGTGCAATTTTACTCTTCACATTTATCTATCACTCTTCACAATTATTTTTAGAAATAAAATTCAACTGAGCTGCCAAGTCATTTATTATCTCCAAAGCCATTTAGTATACAACTGTGAAATGTCACTCTCTGCGAAAATGACGTTTAATTGTCAAAACAGCATGCCAAGATTTTAGCACGTAATTGTTTACGCGACTCGAAATAGTTGCCATGATGGGAAGCGTGTGCTGCAGATGACGAGGATGGGGCTTATTAACTAATAATCACATAGCAGCCTGACAAGAGAGATAACTCATCCTGCTTAATGGTTACGTCCAGGTATCACACATGTATTATCATTGTCAGCAGTATTCAAGTGTGAAAGATGCTAATCATGGAGTTTCACTTTACTCCGATGGAGATAATGGATGCAAACCATAGCTGGGACCATTGCAGCTCATACTTTATGAAATGTGATCACATTGACAGCTATCATTAACAGTGAATTATTAATTTTTTTTTTTTTTTTAAACTCGTAAACGGGAAATATTTGGATCCAACTGTTCAACAAGGATTAGCTAAATATGATTTATGTAATATTATTTATTTAAAATATTATCTGTATAATATATTTTAATATGGAATCTTAACACCATAATTTCCCCCGCACACTACATATAATTAATTGTTTTGTCCGATTAAGATTTAGCACAGCTTGTAGAGCACTTGTTTGAGGTGTGTGATGTGTCTTCACTGTCGGTAGATATCAGAAACTCTAACTCTGGGTGAGCAAAATATTTCGCCAAATTATCTTTTTAAAAATGCAAAACCCACAGTTATTTTCCAACAAAACCCTAATTATTACTTGAATTTTTTCGCCAAATTAAAATAAAATTTGCCAATTGTTCCTAAAATTCACAACTGGCGAATTTGGCAAGTGGCAGATCTAGCCCTGGATCTAACTAAGTCTCATTGTCACGTTTAACACAAAAGAGATTTTAAAAAGTTTTATTGTTTGTATTAACTGTACATCTCATATATATTACTGTATATCGCTGTTGGTTTGCCAACTCCTACGTCTCACCCTCAATATCTAGTATGAAAAGGTTGGTATGATATATAAGCCAAATGAACTTCAATAGATATATATCAAGTTCATGTTGGGTCTGTCATTCAACAGCCAGAGAGTGGAATCACAGGCATTCGATCAGCAAGATAAAAAAACCTATTCTTTGTAATCACTGCAAACCTCATATTAATTAAACGCACACTATTAAAAAACCACAAAGGTACTTTCCAAAGCAGTTTGGAAATATTATACAGAAAGCAATTATAGAGCTATATTTTCCAATAGTTCTTTGTACAATATGTAACCTCTTACATAAGAACAAGGCAGTAACATTCTATTGTAGTGCGCTGCAAGATTTTGTCTGTTTCACATTCACTGCATTTAAATGTGACCTAGATTGTAAACATGATCTAAAGGAAATCAAAGAATGGTGCATCATAGGAAAAACACAAATATAGATAGCCTATTATAAATTCTTTAACATTTAAAATATACTGGAAAGAGCTGCATTGTTGAAATGTCAGAAATATTGTCAATACAGAGATTTCTACAATAAATAGTGGTAATCTTTTATGGTTTTTAAAAAAAATTCTTCTTCTTCTGGTAAGTCCACTGATATGTTGAATTAAATAATATGCAAAAAAAGGCTTCTGTTAATAGTATACTATTAAAACGGACCTTGATCTGAACATCCGTTTTACAGATCACAGATACATGTATATTGATGTGGACTGTTTAGTGTTTTGGGGATTTTTTTTGGACATAAAAGGCTTTTCTCAAGAATTACTTTTTTAAAATCCTAAACATAGCCCCTAATGTGTTTAATAGATAACTGAACCCTGATTTTTATTACATATTCTTTAAATGTTAGGTACTGTTTAACAATTATGTACCGTAATGCACAATTTGGCATTTTTTAATGCTTTGTAATGCAGACGCCATTCCACCCTCTAAAATTATGTAATATTTATCAATTCACATCCTTCCCATTGTCCCTATTATAGTGACACAAGCTGACCAATATTTTTTTTGGGGATTTTCTGTTTGTATTTTGGTTTGGTAATAAATACTAGATAAACAAATCAGTTAAGAATAATTTATCAATGACTGGTTGCATTAAACTTTGTAAAATAAAATTGAAACATTGTTTTGAAAATGTTAAATTGACAAACAAAACCATTCCTCCACCATAACATTATTTCCCATAATACACCTTTCCCTTAATGCTAGTTCTAGACTACCAACTCTCACAACGAAGTTGGCCAATTTGCTGATATGATGACTTCTATGACTGTCTAGTTGCTAGTCTGAACACTCTTACAACTCCATTCTCGTCATATACAACTCCTACGACCGATTAGTTGTTAATCTGAGCGCACCCATCATAGGTTGGGAGTGGGGGAAATTACAACGCAACTCTTGAGTTGACAAACTGTCATGACAGTTGATAGTCTGAGCCTAACATTAGACCCTAGAACATTACAGATGTTAAATAGTTCCCTTACCCTCATTGTACAATCGATTAGTTGTTAATCTGAGTGCACCCATCATAGGTTGGGAGTGGGGGAAATTACAACGCAACTCTTGAGTTGACAAACTGTCATGACAGTTGATAGTCTGAGCCTAACATTAGACCCTAGAACATTACAGATGTTAAACAGTTCCCTTACCCTCATTGTACGATCGATTAGTTGTTAATCTGAGTGCACCCATCACAAGTTGGGAGTGGGAAAAATTACAACGCATCTGTTGAGTTGACAAATTCTGTCATTACAGAACCGGCCTCGGTGGCATCGTGGCAGGCCATCGGTCTACAGGCTGGTAGGTACTGGGTTCAGATCCCAGTCGAGGCATGGGATTTTTAATCCAGATATCGACTCCAAACCCCGAGTGAGTGCTCCATAACTGGTTCAGCAAAGGCCATGGTTTGTGCTATCCTGCCTGTGGGAAGCGCAAATAAAAGATCCCTTGCTGCTAATCGGAAAAGTAGCCCATGTAGTGGCGACAGCAGGTTTCCTCTCAAAATCTGTGTGGTCCTTAACCATATGTCTGACGCCATATAACCGTAAATAAAATGTGTTGAGTGCATCGTTAAATAAAACACTTTTTTCTTTCTTTCTGTCATTACAGTTGATAGTCTGAGCCTAACATTAGACCCTAGAACATTACAGATGTTAAATAGTTCCCTTACCTTGGAAATATGTTTTGGTTCTGAGGTAGCTGACCGCGAGGCGGAGGATGGAAAGTTTGTCCAGCTTGGAGATGACACTCTGCTCAAACGGCAACATGCTCGCCAGGTGGTCGAGTTCCGAGTTGAGTCGCTCACGGTGGCGCTTGCTGGGGTTACTCTTGGGAGGGTCCTTCACAGGGGCCTTCACACTGAAGGTAAACAAACATAATCTATTTTAACAAGGAAACAAAAAAAAATCTGTTTAACTTCTCGGCAAATTTATAAAAAAAAATATTTTTGGTTGTGATTATAAATGCACTTTCTCACAGACAGGACCCCACATACCACAGGTTTTGATATACCAGTTGTGAGGCATTGGTTGTGGTGAGAAAAACTCAATGAATGAATGGGTCTACTGAATGGGTTCAGGCAAATGTGATTTTTCAACCTTTACATGCAGAAGCATTATTAATACAACAAAGGAATAATAGTACATGAACATCATATACATCAAAGATTTTCATCTCTTGTGATCGCAAAATGTTATTATTTTTGATGTAATTAATGGAAGTTTTTTTTCATAAAGTATTTTATCACTTAAATTAAGAGTTGTAGCTTATTGAAGTTAAATTATACTATATTTCATGATTTGGAATAAACAAACTTTGGCTTATTACAGTAACCATTTAATAATGGTTAATTTGTACTACCGGTATATCTGATGATTTAAGAAAAAAAATTGTGACCTCTTTGGACATGTGGCTGCTTGAAAGAGGTGGCTATTTGATCAAATTTGACTGTAAGCTAGACCCAAAACTAATTTCCATAGTTGGTTAGGAAATCTGTAGCCAATTGGACAATCTGCCAAAATGGCAGTAGATCTGTAAATGGCATATGATTTTCACATTAGCTTTTTGGTGAACTGAAAATGAAATGTATTCACCAAAATCAACTTTAATTAACATTTAGCAAATTGGGACAGCTTAAACTTGGGAGCTTGTGAAACCACAGTTAAGATAAGCACATGCAATTTTAGAAAATATCATAAACCATGTGTATAGCCTATACATATATATATCACAAGGACTAACATCTAAATATACTGAAAACATCTTCAAATGCTATAATTAACACAGTCAGAGTTCAATTAATCTCCAATATATTTAACAAAGCCAATTGTGATCCTGATTTATGATTCTCTCACTCTGTGAGTCAAAGGGAGGCGACTTTCAAGCCTCAATGCTCCAGGCCCATCTGTCTCTGTCTGCTTAACCAGTTGTGAAAAAGGAATACATTAGAACAACAGACAACCAAATTATGTAAAATGACATGCTCCCTTAACTTCCTTATACTCCTAATAGGAAGTTAATGGTCCAAGAACCCTTGGGAACACTTACTGGTTTGGAGGACAATCCCATTCTCCGTGGTAAATTAAGATGTTCCACTGTTAATTCCCAATTAAAAATATCTGAACCCAGCATGTGCTTCTGAGCTGACAGCTGTCTTTTCGTGTCACTAAATCCATTTTGTTTTGATATATCATGTACATCTTTCAATTGACCAGTCTTTCCTACAATTTATTTTATTTATTTCTATGCTGAAGGTTCAAGCATGCTGTTCCAGACACATATCTGAGATATCTGCTGATGTCAGTGGGACCAATAACAGATATTGGTACTGTTGTAACGACACATTTTACTAGCACAAGTAGAGAACCGGCCTCAGTGGCGCAGTGGTTAAGCCATCAGACTACAGGCTGGTAAGTAGAGGGTTCGCAGCCTGGTACCGGCTCCAACCCAGAGCGAATTCTTATGGGCTCAGTGGGTAGGTGTAAGGCCACTACACCCTCTTCTTGACTAATCAACTAACAACTAAACCTCTGTCCTGTACAGACAGCCCAGATAGCTGAGGACAGCATCCTTGAACCTTAATTGAATATAAGCATGAAAATTAAGTTGTAATGAATGAAATGAACAAGTAGAAAAAATAATTAAAGTGCTTTCTTTTATTAATGACTTACTGATGGGAGTCACTTACCATTAATTATTATGTTCATACTAGTTCATATAACTTTAACATTGCAGAACACATGTATAATAACATATTTCTTTAATTAAAAAATT
This sequence comes from Gigantopelta aegis, assembly GCF_016097555.1. Classification (NCBI taxonomy): domain Eukaryota; kingdom Metazoa; phylum Mollusca; class Gastropoda; order Neomphalida; family Peltospiridae; genus Gigantopelta; species Gigantopelta aegis. The sequence continues at coordinate 15,171,927 of NC_054702.1, forward strand.
AAATTGCGACTACTTCAGTTTGCTATAGCAATTATTTTTACAATTTTGAACAACGATTAAATTTATTACACAGAATTAACTGTTGGCATATTTGTTTATAATCATTAAATTTATGATCAGTTATAACTTTATGTTATAAGTTAAAACAATTACCATAGTTCAATCATGGTGACTAGATAATAGCTACAACAGTACCAATATCTGGTGTTGGTCCTACTCAGTGGTGGTTAGTAGTAGTAGATAGTGCTGAGAAGTTGGTGGGATAAGCCAATACCAAGATATGAACCAAGCATCTACCAGAGACAGGATGTATCTCAGAGTTAAGAGTGCTCACATGAGATGCTGTAAATTGGTAATCAGGTTTCTACTCTGTTCCAACCAGTACCACCTCCACCACTGGTATATCAAAGGCGGTAGTGTGTGTGTTCCTGGCTATTGGAAAGTGCATATAAATGGTCCCTTGTTATTCTGCTATTTGGCAGGAGTAGCCTAGGTGGTGACAACAAATCCCCCACCATCTCTCTCTCACCCTCCCTCTGTCATTCCCTCCCTCCTTATCTTTCTTCCTATACCATCTCTATCTACCTCAATCAATCAATCAATCTCTATCTATCTATCTTTCTCTCCCCTCTCTCTCTATCTCTCTCCCCCTCTCTATCTCTCTTTGTTTCTGTCTGTCTGTCTGTCTGTCTGTCTGTCTGTCTCTCTCTCTCTCTCTCTCTCTCTCTCTCTCTCTCTCTCTCTCTCTCTCTCTCTGTCTGTCTGTCTCTGTCTCTGTCTCTGTCACTCTGTCTCTCTGTCTCTCTCTACCCCTCTCTCTCTTGCCCAGGTGTCAAAATAACTTTATGTTACACACTAAACAGCCATGGTTCAAAGGATGCTGACCAGTATTCCTGCTCTTTCTCTCAATACAGCTGAAACACCTGCCCATACCGACTGGAATGGAAGAAGCAGTTTGACACCGTCACTCTAGCTGGTGACAGTAGGAGAGCCTGAGGCAGTGAACAGGAGTTGTGGTCTCCAGCCAGTAGTGTTTGACAATACCAGCGTGGCGGACCACCACTCAACTGCCTCGTCTGGCCATTAGGACAAAACCAGAGTGATCTAATCTTCCATGCGTGGCAATCAGATCAGTGCTGATGTTTGAGTTAATCAATGATGCACAATTACTGAACAATTATTGCTGTCTTTGATGTTGTAATTGATTAAGATTACATCATCACAATACTGAAATGCCAGAATGAAGATCATAGTAAATTAATGGAGTTAAATTTAATTTAGAATTTTTAGAAAGGAAGTTATTACAGTGATTCAGGATGGTGTAGATTAATTTTAAAATTTGACTGTAATAGAAAAAATAAGTTCAAGTAATTGTGCAATAAGACTACACATATCTTAAGGCTTAGTCTGTAACCAAATATATATAACATGAATGATTTTGTAACTAATGATGGATGGACAAATTGGATGGATGATGGATTGATGGATGGGTGGATGGATATGCAGTTGAGTGAATGGATGGATGGGTAGGTAGATGGATAGATGGATGATATGTGGGTGGATAGGTAGATGGATGCTTGGGTGGATGGATGGATGGATGCATGCATGCATGGAGGCATGAGTGGATAGTGGATGGGTAGGTGGGTGGATGGATGGATGGATATATGAAATGGATTGGATGGAATGAATAAGATTGGTTGGTTTGTTGGATGGAAGGGTGGATGGATGGATGGATGGATGGATGGATGGATGGATGGATGGATGGATATATGGAATGGAATGGATGGATAAATAAGACTATGGTTGAATGATTGGGTGGATGGAAGGATGAATTGATGGATTGTATTAAAAGGATGGATAAAATTGGATGAATTAAAGGATAAATGGATAGATTTGTATGGATGGATGTATAGACTGAATTAGATTGGATTGGATGGATGAATGAATGGATGGGTATAGAGGTATGGGTGGATTAGATGGGTAGATGGAAAGAAGAATGAAAGAAAGAATGAATGAATGGAAGGATGGCTTGGATGGATGAATTACTGTAAAGATAGGTGGATTGGATGAATGGATGGGTGGGTATGGGTGGATTGGATGGATGGATGAATTAATACATTAATGGATGGATGGATGGGTGGTTTGGATGGACGAATGAATGGAATGATGGATATATAGGTATGGGTGGATTAGATAAATGGATTGTATTGGATTGGTCTAGAAAGATGGAAGGATGGATGGATGGATTGGATGGATTGGATGGATGGAATGATTGATGGATGATTGGATGAATGGATATGTGGAAAGAAGTATGGATGTTATGGTTGGAAACCTGGGTGGATGGATGAATGATTAATGGATGTATGATTGGATGAATGGATAGATGGATACTGGCTGGCTGTCTGGCTGGATAGATGCATGGATGCATGGATCGATATATGGATACATGGAATGGAATGGATCGGATGGATAAATAAGATTGGGTGGTTGAATGAATGAATGGATGGATGGAAGGAAGGATGGATTGATGGATGAACTGCATTAAAAGGATGGATAAAATTGGAGGAATTAAGGGATGGATGGATGGATTTGCATGGATGGATGTATAGCTTGGAATGGATGGATGAATGAATAGATAGTTGGATGAATGGATGCATTTGATTAGATTGAATGAATGGATAAAGTTGGATGGATGAATGGAAGAATGAATGAATTAATGGAAGGATGGATCATATAGGTGGATTGGATGGATGAATGAATGTAAGGATGGTTGGAATTATAGATTGGATGGACGGATGGATAGATGGATAAATGGAATGATTGGTGGATGGATGAATGAATGAATAGATGATTGAATGATGGATGGAGGATGGATGGATGGATGGGTGGATGGATGGATAAATGGATGATTGATGGATGGATGATTGATGGATAGATGGATTGATGGAATGATTGATTGAAGGATAGATGGATGGATGCATGTATGCATGGAAGGATTGATGGCTGATTGGATGAATAGATGGATGGAAGGAAGGATGGCTGGGTGTACAGAAGTTGATTAAAAGAACAAGAATTCACGAATGAACTGCCTTAAAACAATTTGTTTGGTTATATTAATCATAACTTGTATGAAAGAAAACTTTTAATGACATGTGAAGTACAAAGATAAAATGAGTGATCAATGTCAAATTTCCAGTATAAACTAATGCCAATCTATTAATGACATTATAATAACTACTGCATGAATGATTGGATGGAATTGATGGACTGGGTGGATGTATGTATTGGATAGTGGATCATGGATGGATGGATGGATGGATGGAAGGATGGAAGGATAGATGGGTGGATAGATGATTGGAATGGGTGGACCTTAACCTTGTGTATGAAGTGCTGTATATATTTCATATTAATGCCAAGTCAATGCTTTACTACAATGTTCCTGTGATGCCTTGTACAGAAATTCAATTTACAGTGTTATACTTGAACAAACTAATAACCTTGTATAAAGGTCACTTTTGTATTCATCTTTACCTCTGTATATAGGCCACTGCACATAACAATCATATTTCATAGGTCCTTTACATTGTCTGCATTATAAATTAACAGATCACAATGAACAAGTCTTTTGGAGTTTTCATTCAAAATAATTATGTTGTGTAACAGTGCATGCAAGGTTTTTTGCTTGAAGCCAGAAGCCAGTTTGCTAGACATCCCCATTTACTGTTGATAAGAGACGGACAAATCTGCTTTTGTCCAGAGCGTATTGTGCGATTAGCAGCTGGAGATGATCGCCATGTGATACGGTCTTGTTGAGGCAATGCGGGCACCACATTCACTCAACTGGGACTGATGGACGTAATGAGTTTTAACACAATCATTAAATTACTGACAGTCATTTTTTCCTTAAGGTGGAATTAATGCCTTGCAAAATAGCCTCTGTTCAGCTTTGCCCTCGAGCAGTAGAGTCGTGCCTCATGCTAACATTGTCGGAAATGGAAAAAACAGAGAGCTGAGGAATTTGAATTCAGCCATCACAGGGAATCTTGAGGGTCATTAGCGTTATAGAAAATCACAGTAAAGTCAGTCGCAAGTTCAGATTATAATAACACTGAAATAATTTAAACACTATTATTGTGATTTTCTTGATTCCCAGTTTTGGTTTCAAAGAGATTTTAAAATTATATAACCTTTCAGGAGAGACAAAAACCCTACAAAAACCTGCCCATGTGATTGAAACATTAATGTTAAAGTGTCATAATAATTAAGTATTGCTATTGACATAATATTATCCTGATTACAAGGTTTGGTTTCACAAGAGATTTTGAAAGGTAAATAATATTTTACACAATAATTAAAGTGGCATGTGTGCATTCATTTACAATCAGCTAAAATATTTCAGAGATTTCTAATACAACACACATCTGCATTTTGTATGCTTTTAATAGGTAGAACAAACACCAAACAATGCTAAATATGAACTTATATATCAAAATACCCAATAAATCTGAACCAAAACTAAGTGATCAAAAGAGACAATGCATGTATATGTACATGTATGTATAGTACTATAACATGTTGAAAAGATATGTAAAACAAGTACATGATGATATATGGCAGATAACAGCATGGTGCTAAATGTAAAATAAAATAATTCCATGATAATAAATGTAAAAGAACAACATGATAAAAAACATAAAATAACTACATGATGATAAATGTAAAATACTTAATCCATAAAATCTCATGTCTCTTGATCTCATATTTTCACCAGATTTGCCTCCCCCTCCCCCTTCCAATTACAACCGACTAATATACAGGACGATAAGGACAGGTAATTTATGAGTCTAAATCACAAATGTGGAGAAAAGAAAAAGCAGGTGATTTGAAAAAAAGTATAAATATATAACGACACTCCATCTGGCATGTTAATTTTTTCCCTATTTGACGATGCGGGCAGTTTCCAACACTGACCAGGCGACACACCCAAATGACCCTGGCAACCACCGAAAGACTGAAGCTGTAATTGATACCACTGTGAGGGACAAAGAAGCCCTGTCAGGGAAAAAACCTTTGACTTAACATACCCGTATATTTTGTGGGAGGGAAAAGTATCAAGCCTAAAATTTGCTCATTTTAACAATGACTGTCCCTGACAGGCCGGGTTTCATCGTGATCGGCTTTTTAACAGGGGCCAAGTGGGAAACCGGTCATTAGGGACAAGCCATGCAGTCACCTGTCACAGTGGATATGTGATGTCAAATTTCAGATTTGTCTCTTTGAATGGTCTACACTACATTGTACTGTGATGCTTCTGATGTCTTCCATGGACCAGCTGGATTTCTACAATCCCAATCAGTGCCTCACAGTTGGTACAGTATATCAAAGGCCATTGTATGTGTTCAGTATAACCACCATAATATTCAGCCAATGCACCACGATTGGTGCATCAAAGGTCGTGGTATGTGTTATCCTGTCTATGGGGTGGTGCATATAACAGATTCCTTGCTGCTAATCGAAAAGAGTAGCCCATGAAGTGCCGAAAGCGGGATTCCTCCCTCAATATCTGTGTGGTCCTTAACCATATGTCTGATGCCATATAACCATAAATAAAATGTGTTGAGTGTCATTAAATAAAACATTTCCTTCCACCATAATATCAAGATTTACATCTACCACTAATAAAAATCACCCATCGCCTCAAATGTGCACATATTATACTGCATGCATGTGTATATATCAGGTGCTCCTCCTCTCCCCACCCCCCACCCCCCCAAAAGAGGGTAACCTTACTGAATATGGAATTATTTTATAAGTATGGGGACTTTAACTGTTATAGTTCACACCCATAACTAAATGGATATTTGCCACATGAGGTGCAAATTGTAGGCCCATAGGTCTAATATTAAAAAAATTAGCAACAAATTCAAAATTATAAGTTAAAAAATGTGATGACAGACAGGAGGTCAATAAGTGCAATGAGCGTCACACTGGTTTTACTTACAATTTTCACTGAAAATATACATATAGTAATGGGTGTGAAATATCTAAGTTACAGTCCCCACACATTTTTATACAATTCCATATTCAGTATTATTATCATTTTGGGGGCCACCTGATATATTTGGAAATTACTTCTGTAACAGGCAAAAAGATATAAATTTGCACGGATCCTTGAATGTGACACTAAACCATTTCTGTTAATCAATTGCTTAATTTAAAAATACAAAGAACTCTACGAACATTTTATAGCTGTAATTAATTTTATGGAATTCCGTAACAAGATATCTACAATATCCGTGAAACATAATTCAAATAAACATGTCAAAGTGACAATTACAATTTGGACTTCATTAACATCTGAAGGGTCGGGGATGTAGCCCAGTGGTAAAACGTTCGCTTGATGTGTGGTCGGTCTGGGATCGATCCCCATTGGTGGGCCCATTGGGCTATTTCTCGCTCCAGCCAGTGCACCACGACTGGTATATCAAAGGCTGTGGTATGTGTTATCCTGTCTGTGAGATGGTGCATATAAAAGATCCCTTGCTGCTAATCGAGAAAGAGTAGCCCATGAAGTGGCGGCAGCAGGTTTCCTCTCTCAATATCTGTGTGGTCCTTGGCCCCATTCCACGAAGCGATCTTAGCATTAAGATCACATTAGTGCATAAGGTAGCTGTGCATTTAAAGTGATCTTAGGGCTAAGATCACTTTGTGGAACGGGGCCCTTAACCATATGTCCAATGCCATATAACCGTAAATAAAATGTGTTGAGTGTGTCGTTAAATAAAAGATTTCCTTCCTTCCTTTCTTCATTAACATCTGAAGAATAGATAGACATATTAAACAATGTATGGGGTGGAATCTAGCTCAATCAGTAGAGTGCTTGGCTCAAAGGATTGAATCCCTTCAGTGGACCCATTCTGTGATTGGAATTTTTTCTCATCCCAACCAGTGCTCCATAACTGGTACACCAAAGCCCATGGTATATGCTGTCCTGTCTGTGGAAAAGTGTATATAAAAGATCCCTTGCTGCTAATAGAAAAATGTACCAGGTTTCCTCTAAGAATACGTCACAATGATCAAAGGTTTAATATACAACAGCCAATAATTAATAAATCAAGGTGCTCAAATGGTGACATTAAACAAAACAAATTATATATTTTTTTTATTTCTGCCCAAATATATCTAACTATAATGTTTAAATTGTTCCCCCTAATTATAACAGGCAGTATAAAATATTTTTGGCTATTTGGTTATACATGTATAAAATAACTTTTATTAATAGTGAATTTATTGAAACCAAGTGGAATTAATTAATCACTATTAAGTTTTACAATTTCTAACTTCAAATAATTTTTGATAGGTACTGCTTCCTGATTTTATATGAGAGTACATGTTATTCTGGACCAATCAAATTAGAGTTACAACTGTGCCATTACAAACCAAGTGAGGTTGCAGAAATGATTATAGAAAAAACAACAGGTTCATTTATTAGCTAGTAGTATTAACCAAAAATACAGTAACAAATTGTATCTTATCAGAGTAATAATTTTTATGTTATCAAATTATGTTATATGTATCATGATTAGCTGCATTGTTTTTATTTTTATTGACAATATCGGCTGACATCCAATATCCTGTGTAAGTTACAAAATTAGGAAAATCCACAGTATTTCTGATTATTCAAATATTTGTAGCATCTCAAAATTCTTTTTAAAAGGGACATACCTTGGGAACTATGATTAGTGACTTTAAAATTCAGTCCTTTTTAATTAAATAAATGTAATATTTTAATACATAAGGTTATACTTGATTAAGGTTATAAAAGGTTCCAGTTTTCTGTCATCAGACAATCTATTTTACCAGTGATTCAGGTGGTCCACATTTCATAATTTGATTATCTTTACATGAATAAAAATCAATATGAAATGATTCACTGAAATGATGATTGAAATTGAAATGTAAAACAAAAAATGGTACAATACCTTAAAAAAAAAAACCCACCAGAAAAGAAAAGAAACATTACCGGACATGTTGTTATAATTTAAAAGTATTCTACACATCCATGAATAAATCAGATTAGGGAAAAGAAGATTATCTTTTCATTACAATTAGGATGTTGAACGCCAAGAAACAAATGTAGCATAAATCACAGTCAATCCCATCTTTGTTGAGACACACAAAGACACAGAAGATATAGTCTGTACAGATTGCAGTGACAATGAAATAAATTTCTAATCCGATTCAGGGACAAAAAGATATTGATATCTTGGATAATAAAAATAGTTCACAAGTGCTAAACTGCTGACAGATAAACCAATATCAGTTCTTAAGAATCCAATACTTCAATGCTGGCTTCCAAATTAATATCAAGTTAGAAATCGTTCAAGTAATCAAAATGTATTTTTGTAAATGCTAAAGGTAGAATTTGTTTTGTTTTTAGTGCTATAATAAGAAAGGAACGGAATATTTGTTTAATGACACATCAGCATGTCTTAAAGTATGGCTACCTGGAGTGTAACTTGATTTTTTTAAAACTTGGTTGAGAGAAGAAACTCAATGCCACCACATTTGCTATTCTTATCAAAGTGCAGTTTGTGATCTTTTATATGCAAGTTCGCAGACAGGACAGTACATACTGCGGCTTTTGCTGTAGCAGGTATAGGGTTCTGGATGGTATGTGAAAAAAACCTAGTTCCATTACAACTCAGGTAAGCACCCTACAATAGAGCTAAGATACATCCCATCCCCCATAATTAAAAAATATAATGACAGGTGGTAGCTTAAAATAGTAAATCTACAAACAAAACAAGAATTGAGTTATTACCTTATGGTTAAAAATATTTTGGTTAATATCAAAGTGTTATGTCCCATTAGAACATAAAGTGGGACGTAACACCTTGACGTCATTCGATGTAATACTACTGGCACATAACGACCTTACTGGAACATCAAACAAGTTGTGTGATATAAATTAAAATTGATTATGGGTAATAAATAGAATATTAAACTCACTATTTTCCCTTGTGAAATAATTTTCATTGTCACTTGCTAAAGTTCTTGACAAATGAAAATTATTTCATCCGGGATATAAACATGATACGAAATGGAAGCTCATTTAATATCATATAATTATGAGAGTTATTCATAATTTGAAATTAAGATTTTAACCTTTATCTTTTACCAGTTATTGAATTATTGTAATCGCCTTAGGTTGAAACAGCTGAAGCTATTCAACAGAAGTAACTGAATATTCCTTTTGTGTAGATAAAAACCAGGATTTAGTTTTTTAGTGGGTAAAGCAGTATCCCGAGCTAGGTGCTTGCATTGTAAGATTGAATCACCTCAGTGGACGTATTCTCTGATTGGGATTCTTCACTGTCCCAACCAGTGCACCACAAAGGCTGTGGTATGTGCTGTCCGGTCTGAGGTAAAGTGCATATATAAAAGATCTTTTGCTGTTAATGAAAAAATATAGCAGGGTTTCTCTTAAACTACATTTAAAAAATTACCAAATGTTTGATATCTAGTAGTCAATGGTTAATAAATCAATTGCTTTAGAGGTCTCATCAACAACAACAACAACAACAACAACAAAAATAAATAAAGAAAGAAAACAATAAAGAAAAAACCAAAAACATAATAATAACACAGGTGGGACTAAGTGGTAGAGCACTTACATGAAGTGCAGTGAGTTATAGGTTTGGTCTCCCTATATGGACCTGGAGGTGGGACGTAGTGGTAGAGCACTTACATGAAGTGCAGTGAGTTATAGGTTTGGTCTCCCTATATGGACCTGGAGGTGGGACGTAGTGGTAGAGCACTTACATGAAGTGCAGTGAGTTATAGGTTTGGTCTCCCTATATGGACCTGGAGGTGGGACGTAGTGGTAGAGCACTTACATGAAGTGCAGTGAGTTATAGGTTTGGTCTCCCTATATGGACCTGGAGGTGGGACGTAGTGGTAGAGCACTTACATGAAGTGCAGTGAGTTATAGGTTTGGTCTCCCTATATGGACCTGGAGGTGGGACGTAGTGGTAGAGCACTTACATGAAGTGCAGTGAGTTATAGGTTTGGTCTCCCTATATGGACCTGGAGGTGGGACTAAGTGGTAGAGCACTTACATGAAGTGCAGTGAGTTATAGGTTTGGTCTCCCTATATGGACCTGGAGGTGGGACGTAGTGGTAGAGCACTTACATGAAGTGCAGTGAGTTATAGGTTTGGTCTCCCTATATGGACCTGGAGGTGGGACTAAGTGGTAGAGCACTTACATGAAGTGCAGTGAGTTATAGGTTTGGTCTCCCTATATGGACCTGGAGGTGGGACTAAGTGGTAGAGCACTTACATGAAGTGCAGTGAGTTATAGGTTTGGTCTCCCTATATGGACCTGGAGGTGGGACGTAGTGGTAGAGCACTTACATGAAGTGCAGTGAGTTATAGGTTTGGTCTCCCTATATGGACCTGGAGGTGGGACTAAGTGGTAGAGCACTTACATGAAGTGCAGTGAGTTATAGGTTTGGTCTCCCTATATGGACCTGGAGGTGGGACGTAGTGGTAGAGCACTTACATGAAGTGCAGTGAGTTATAGGTTTGGTCTCCCTATATGGACCTGGAGGTGGGACGTAGTGGTAGAGCACTTACATGAAGTGCAGTGAGTTATAGGTTTGGTCTCCCTATATGGACCTGGAGGTGGGACGTAGTGGTAGAGCACTTACATGAAGTGCAGTGAGTTATAGGTTTGGTCTCCCTATATGGACCTGGAGGTGGGACATATCCCAGTGGTAACAGCGCTCGCTTGATGCGTGGTCGTTTTGGGATCGATCCCCGTCGGTGGGCCCATTAGGCTGTTTCTCATTCCAGCCAGTGCACCACAACTGGTATATCAAAGGCTGTGGTATGTACTATCCTGTTTGTGGGATGGTGCATATAAAAGATCTTTTGCTACCAATGAAAAAATGTAGCAGGTTTCCTCTCTATGACTGTCAAAAATGACCAAATGTTTGACATCCAATAGCCGATGATTAATAAATCAATGTGCTCTAGTTGTGTCATTAAAAAAAAAAAACCCAAAAAACCAACAAACCCTATGTGGACCTGTTAGCTTTTCTCTCACTATTTAGACAACCACACATCAGGTGAATACTCTACCACTGGGCTATTTTTGTCATGTCATGTCATAGTGTTTTACATGCACATTTGGAACAAGCTGTTGTAGTGTACGCCTCTCGATCTGTCCAGAACAGGAAAAGGGTTGGGGTGGGTGGGAGATGGGACCGCCCATATAGGCAAGTGCAAGGGAGCACATACAGCCAGACTGGGGTGGGCTAATTTTAAGTCCCTCAACAGTTTATCTAATTAATGACTGTTAGGTGCTCGTATACACATAGACTAGGGTCAGAAAAGAAACATGCTTCCACCACAGAGGTTTTCCTGACTGGCACCATGAGATCTCATATAATATGCATGTTTCTAAATAATGAACAAAACAAACCATTGCCTTTGAAATAGTAGTTGTAGAACACTTAAAATAACACAATGGTTCCATTAAGTGGGATACATCATATCAACCACTAAAATATAGTGACGTTAATCCCAGTTTATTTTCGATTATCTATATAAGAAAACTGGCAACATGTTTGAAAAACTGTATATCAGATGATTCCTGTGTCAAAATATTTGAATATGAATTCAACATTACCAGTTAAATATAAAGTACTCATTGTAAACCATGAGTTACTTTCTATAGTCCATTATGAATATGATATGTTATTTGTGTGTTTACAGCCTGTTAAGGTTCAAGCACCTAGACTGCCTGAGCTACCTGCTTAGAACAGATGCGATAATGTGAGAGGAAACCTTATTCCAAAGAAAATGCTTTATTTAATGACACACTCAACACATTTTATTTACGGTTATATGGTGTAAGACATATGGTTAAGGACCACACATATATTGAGAGAGGAAACCCACTATCACCACTTCATGGGCTACTCTTTTAGATTAGCAGCAAGAGATCTTTTATATGTACCATCCCACAGACAGGATAACATATACCACAGCCTTTGATATACCAGTTGTGGTTCATTGGCTAGATCGAAAAATAGCCCAATGGGCCCACTGATGGGAATCGATCCCATACTGACCGTGAATCAAGTGAACGCTTTACCACTAAGCTACATCCTGCCCCCCTTATTCCACTACACAGGCCTGTTTTAGCAGTCATCTAGGCATGTTTCCCCATCACTAGGCTACATCCTGTCCCCCTTATTCCACTACACAGGCCTGTTTTAGCAGTCATTTAGGCATGTTTCCCCATCACTAGGCTACATCCTGCCCCCTTATTCCACTACACAGGCCAGTTTTAGCAGTCATCTAGGCATGTTTCCCCATCACTAGGCTACACCCTGCCCCCCTTATTCCACTACACAGGCCTGTTTTAGCAGTCATTTAGGCATGTTTCCCCATCACTAGGCTACATCCTGCCCCCTTATTCCACTACACAGGCCAGTTTTAGCAGTCATCTAGGCATGTTTCCCCATCACTAGGCTACACCCTGCCCCCCTTATTCCACTACACAGGCCTGTTTTAGCAGTCATTTAGGCATGTTTCCCCATCACTAGGCTACATCCTGCCCCCTTATTCCACTACACAGGCCTGTTTTAGCAGTCATCTAGGCATGTTTCCCCATCACTAGGCTACATCCTGCCCCCTTATTCCACTACACAGGCCTGTTTTAGCAGTCATTTAGGCATGTTTCCCCATCACTAGGCTACATCCTGCCCCCCTTATTCCACTACACAGGCCTGTTTTAGCAGTCATTTAGGCATGTTTCCCCATCACTAGGCTACATCCTGCCCCCTTATTCCACTACACAGGCCTGTTTTAGCAGTCATTTAGGCATGTTTCCCCATCACTAGGCTACATCCTGCCCCCTTATTCCACTACACAGGCCTGTTTTAGCAGTCATCTAGGCATGTTTCCCCATCACTAGGCTACATCCTGCCCCCCTTATTCCACTACACAGGCCTGTTTTAGCAGTCATCTAGGCATGTTTCCCCATCACTAGGCTACATCCTGCCCCCCTTATTCCACTACACAGGCCTGTTTTAGCAGTCATCTAGGCATGTTTCCCCATCACTAGGCTACATCCTGCCCCCCTTATTCCACTACACAGGCCTGTTTTAGCAGTCATCTAGGCATGTTTCCCCATCACTAGGCTACATCCTGCCCCCCTTATTCCACTACACAGGCCTGTTTTAGCAGTCATCTAGGCATGTTTCCCCATCACTAGGCTACATCCTGCCCCCCTTATTCCACTACACAGGCCTGTTTTAGCAGTCATTTAGGCATGTTTCCCCATCACTAGGCTACATCCTGCCCCCCTTATTCCACTACACAGGCCTGTTTTAGCAGTCATCTAGGCATGTTTCCCCATCACTAGGCTACATCCTGCCCCCTTATTCCACTACACAGGCCTGTTTTAGCAGTCATTTAGGCATGTTTCCCCATCACTAGGCTACATCCTGCCCCCTTATTCCACTACACAGGCCTGTTTTAGCAGTCATCTAGGCATGTTTCCCCATCACTAGGCTACATCCTGCCCCCCTTATTCCACTACACAGGCCTGTTTTAGCAGTCATCTAGGCATGTTTCCCCATCACTAGGCTACATCCTGCCCCCCTTATTCCACTACACAGGCCTGTTTTAGCAGTCATCTAGGCATGTTTCCCCATCACTAGGCTACATCCTGCCCCCCTTATTCCACTACACAGGCCTGTTTTAGCAGTCATCTAGGCATGTTTCCCCATCACTAGGCTACATCCTGCCCCCCTTATTCCACTACACAGGCCTGTTTTAGCAGTCATTTAGGCATGTTTCCCCATCACTAGGCTACATCCTGCCCCCCTTATTCCACTACACAGGCCTGTTTTAGCAGTCATTTAGGCATGTTTCCCCATCACTAGGCTACATCCTGCCCCCCTTATTCCACTACACAGGCCTGTTTTAGCAGTCATTTAGGCATGTTTCCCCATCACTAGGCTACATCCTGCCCCCCTTATTCCACTACACAGGCCTGTTTTAGCAGTCATTTAGGCATGTTTCCCCATCACTGGTTACACACACCGGGATAACATTGAAATAAAGATATATTATACTTCCAAAATAACTGTAATTTGTTAGTTATTGTATATCACAATAAATGACAAATATTGTAGTAAAGAACGCACAAATGTTGTTTTAACTGAATAATAGAAACTATGTTATGCCCACCCTCCAAAGCCTCCTAAAAAACACACCCAACAACCAGAAAAAACTACAACCCACAAACCAAACAAAAACAATATCTAACAGACCAAGTGTTTAACTATGATAATCACATTTTAAATATTTTGATAGTTATTCTTTAGGCTTTTTCCATGTCAACAATAAAAATTCTTTGTGTAATAGTAAACTTTAATAGTAGATGAGTATATTAATACATGTATGTGTACCAGGGTTGGGAAAAATACTCTTAATACCTTGTACACTGTTTATGCTTATCTCTTGAAATATTAAAATGTTTAAGTTTAATAAATAATTGACAAAAACAGTAAATAAATAAATAAATAAATATAAAAACAAGCAATATAATTTGAACTGACTGCACTTTAATTTGCCAACATAGACAGTATAATTTGAATTGACTGCACTTTGATTTGTCAGAATGTCTTTCAAATATCTGTTAATAATTATTAAAAACCTGGGTTTTTTATAAACAAAAACAAAATATAGTCTGCAACTCTTCAATAAATTGTAAAAAACTAAACAAATGTTTTGTTTTTCTTAACCAACAGTTCTACTAACTCATTATTCAATGCAGTTACACTCAAGGAAAATGTACAATTATTAAAAAACCTATTAACAAAACTGAATCAATTAACTGTTCAACCATGCAAACAATCAATATACCAGTAGAAATAATGTTAACAAAAACTATTAGAGAAATGGTTGTAATAAAATTAAATAAAACAATAGTTAAAGTAAAACAAAAGAAGTGTCCGCTGCTGTAACTAACACAACTAAATACATAGTTATGTAATTGTGAGGTCCAGACATACATATTAAAGAACCATATGAAGTTCTATTTTAGGTGAAATTTGGGTTTTCCTTTTTTTAATGCTTTGACACCAAAAGAGACAAAAACATAGTGTTTCGGGAACTCCCCACCCACCCCCCTCCACCAAAAATAAAAATAAAATAAAATTATATTGTTAAAGCAATTTATAAAGTGTATTTTAAAAGTTATTATTCCTACACTAACTTCTAATTTAACCATTTAGAAAACACAAACAATTGTTATATTTACTATTTCAGACTGTTTTCTGTAATCATTCAAAAAACAATTGTAATCACATTTCAGGCATTCCATTTTTTAAATGTTCTGTTAATATATATAATTATATATAAAACAATTTGATTAAACAAAACCTTTTTAGAATACTGAATTATAATTTTAAAATAGAAATCAACAACTTTTTTCTGAGTATTCAAAATTCCTCTTGACTTCAGGAATGATCAAAGAATAATGCACGCAAGAAAAACGGCAGACATGTTGCATGTCAGCATGCTATTTTAATCTAATACTCATCTCACGTGCAATTACCATATCTATTTATGATACTGACAGCAAATATTTCACGGTTTTATGAATTATTTCAATTCACATCTACATAAGAATTTGTAATAATTTTATCTTGTACTTCTTGAATACTTTCTGATTTTCAAAAGATAATTAATACATGCAATGTAGCTTTAAACACTACTTCATTGTAAAATTCATGTCATACATGTATATAATAAATTGGTACCTTATTAAGTTTAAATGCAAACAGTAAATGTTAAGCTAATGTTTACAAATTGTACATAATTGCTGTTTTATTAAGTATTCTAAATAAGGCCTCTTAAATAAAATGTTTTAATTTAACTTTGTACTTTCTATCAGTTTATCATACACAATTTGCAAAACTGAATTCTTCTGCTATCTTTTTTTTTTTTAAACTCCAGACAGAAATTAAAACACATTTGGTAAACAATATAAATGTATCTACATTTGGTAAACAATATAAATGTATCTACATTTGGTAAACAATATAAATGTATCTACATTTGGTAAACAATATAAATGTATCTACATTTGCACAATTGTAACTACATGTTTGATTTAGTATAACTATTTCAAGTTAATTCTTTTCATAAGGTAATATAGCAAACAGCAATTTTGATTGCTTTAGTCATGCATTTCAATAAAATTAAAAGCCTGAAATTTAAAATAAAATAAGTAACAGAGATTATCAGACTATAAAACAAAAAAATATGTTTTAATAAGACTAGAAAACCTTTTTTTTCCAAAAAACATGAACACAACAAATCTAGTTCAAAAATATTTTACTTTTGTGTTTTTTTTCACATTTACTCAATTCATTTACAAAAATAGAAAAAACCCTTCATTCATGAACAAAACCAGTTCAGTTTTTACCCTAAATTACCAAATTTAACATTTTGTAAATAAGTGTATTTTAATACAATACAATATAATTATTACTGTGTAGTATCAACTTTTCTTGACAACGATTATGGGGGTGTTTTGGTTTTACTTCTAGTAAGAAGTATTACTGCTTTATAAAGTTTTAATAAAATAATAATAAAAATATTTGCTATATAGTTTTTAACAGTCCAAGTATTTATTTTTTCAAATAATAATAAAATATCCTCTGGTTTGTTAACTGATTGCAGCAAACCCTCACTCAAATGTTTTATTATTATTACTTAAAACTTTTTCAATGTAATAATAATAAAAATAATTAAAAGAGGTGAAACGCAAAATTTTGGTAGTCATAACTTCCATTAAAATAATAATAATAAATAATAATAAAAATAACAATAACAATAAAAAAAAGTTTTAATTTAATAATAATAATAATAATAATAAAGAGTAATAATAATAATAATAATAATAATACTAATTGGCCCTACCTTTTAACAGTCCGCCGGCGACGTTTAGTTGCATACATTGTTTTTATCACCCAATCATCCACCATCAATGATACACCAAAAACAACACCCGTCGATTCGCAATGCAAAGTTTTAAAATAACAACTATGTTATATCCGCGTCATCCCGTGTAGGGTTTTCGGCATATTCTCGATAAAGACGAAATCACAGAACAACCCAGCTAGAAAAGCCTTAGCGTCGATTTTATCCATAAGTCAGAAATATTCAATATTGCACAAAGTTCGCATATGAAAAAAGAAAAATGGCAGAGTCCCATGTTATAACTCATGTTGTATTAAGGACAACAAGGTTTTGAACCATGAACCGACAGCCACGCGACGTATCAATTGGATCAATAGATGCGGCCTATGAATCTCGGCTCCGCCCACTTCACTTAAGAAGACCAATCGCCCGCTGGTTTGCACAGTGGTGGTGATAACGTATCACAGTTGGCACCTTCAGTGGCAGCCGACCACGGGTGACCTCATACTAGTACCTTAAACTTTGTACACTATTGTGGATGACAAATTGACTCGAGAGGACCCATTTTTGTATGTCTCTGTTGGGCTTCTACAGACAGTGAAATGTAATCGGGCAATAAAGTGGGCAACACAATACGGGGAGAATGACTTGGAGCAGTTTGAATACACAAGTTCAACAATCAATGTTATAATATGTCAAAAAGGTGGACATTTTAGAATTGCCATCCCACAAAGATGCAACTGTCTCTGGATGAAAAATAAAACCACTCGCTGCATCTCACATTGAAGCAATTACTTCAGGTCAATATGTACTATGCGATGCCAAAAAGGGTCATAATACAATAGATGCTGAATGTTGATATATGTTTAACAGAAACTAACAGAAATATTGTGTTTTTATACAAATGTATATTATGATATATTTCTAAAAAAAAAAAAAAAAGAAGGAAGGAAGAAAAAGTTTTTTACAAAAGATTCTAAAAATTATTTTAGGTTTTTGTTATAAATGTGAAATCAAATTATTTTAAGAAGGCATATGGATTTAACTTGCTGACTTGTCAGAATCGTCTGTAGCAGTTTCCCATCTTTTCAATGCTGATGAACTTCCTAAACTGATGTATTTTCAGATATGATTCCAACCATTTTATCTTTTATATTCTGACTCATACATCTGTGTAGTGTCCTGTCTATGAGAAAATGTATATAATAGATCCCTTGGTTCTTTTCAGTAGTAGCCTATGTGAAAATGTATATAATAGATCTCTTGGTGTCTTTTCAGTAGTAGCCTATGTGAAAATGTATATAATAGATCCCTTGGTTCTTTTCAGTAGTAGCCTATGTGAAAATGTATATAATAGATCCCTTGGTTCTTTTCAGTAGTAGCCTATGTGAAAATGTATATAATAGATCTCTTGGTGTCTTTTCAGTAGTAGCCTATGTGAAAATGTATATAATAGATCCCTTGGTGTCTTTTCAGTAGTAGCCTATGTGAAAATGTATATAATAGATCTCTTGGTGTCTTTTCAGTAGTAGCCTATGTGAAAATGTATATAATAGATCCCTTGGTGTCTTTTCAGTAGTAGCATATACGAAAATGTATATAATAGATCCCTTGGTGTCTTTTCAGTAGTAGCCTATGTGAAAATTAATTAACATTCAGTTTTCTCTCTTTCTTTCTGGACCAAATAAAAGTTTATATGGTCATTTTTAAAAAGTTGATATTTATATATATAGAGGTTATTACCAGTGTTTTTCGGTATTGTCAATATCATATATTAGGAATAAAAATTGTATTATGCGAGCCTCTGGCGAGCACAATACATTATTTTTATTCCTAATATATGATACTGACGATGCCAAAATATACGAGGGTAATAATCTCTTTATCATATAAGCTCAAGCTTAATAAAACGTGTTTTTCTAAACTGTACACCACTGTACACTCAACTTTAATTCCAGTCCGCCATTACTAGATATTCAAATGATGTAGAATATGTGGCGCGGTGTATTTTTGAATGGAAATGACGTCAAACTTGAATGACGTCATTTTGGATGTCCTTACATCAAAATAAAGTTATGCCTAACATTTTTTGCTTTCTGAACGTTGGACAGCTTTCAGTATCAAATTGCCATTGAAATGTTTTTATTTCATCACTATGAATGCATACGTCAATCATGGAGTGTCACCCAAGTACGTTTGCTTAAATGTCAATAAACCTAGTGCTGAGACCTCGACTAATTTACATCTAACTTGCAAAGTTATCAAAATCTTAAAGTATGTGATCTGAAAAATATCACATACTTTGATTGCATTGAAAATGTAAGATATTATATGACAAAAAGAATTACAAGACCGGTGTGTACATTAAATACTAAACCATAGTCTAATATTCTCTCCAGACCAATTTTTGTTTTAATATGATCAGTTTTAAAACAGCTTTAAAAGATAGTAATTTAAAAATCCCCTTTTATGTTAAAAGGATCTAACAAGCCCTGTGTGTGTATTAAATATTACTCCATTTTCTAATACATGTATTCATATTTATTATTTTGTTGCATTAACAAATAAAATACAACATCACTTTGCTCCAGTACTAATGATTAAAATCAAAATAATTATTACCAATTATCTATGATGAACAATGTAAAATGACATCAGAATTCCACCATGCTGTTTCCTTATTGTTTGAGGTGATGTATATATACGCCAGTACAGATCACCCTCACAGAATGCCTACTGTGTGGAAACAAGAGCTGCCCTCTTCAACATGCTGAGCGGTGCTGTCTCAATCTGGGATCAGCAGGTGAGAGGCCAATCATTGGGACAATTTTCCTCTAATTATCACCACACAAAGCCATAACTCGAGTCATCTGGGGCCCGGCCACTGAGCCATGAACGCAGCATCACTGCTACAAAATGGAGAACAGAGGAAGTTGGCAGGATATGATATGCAACACTGAACTTTCTCAATATACAGATCAAAACGAATCTTTATAAAAGTCGACGTGAATTTGCATTGTAAATTATTTATAATTGCAATAGAGGTTATTTAATAAAGTCGATGTACATTTGTGATATAAATTATGCATAATTGCCAGATTCATTATTAAGTTGAGTTAATTATCTGTAATTGCAATACGAAACAAGCAGTACTAGAATATAATTGTAATAATTAATTGTTAGGCCTAGTCAAAGGAAGATGGTTCTCATCTGTAACATTTGAGAAAAAATTGAAGAGGGAGGATTCCAGTTTATTGTTTCTTAAAAAAATAATCCCACCCCCCCACCCCACCCCAAAAAAACAAACCCAACAACAAACCCCAATTGAATGTGGGTTTTTTTTTTTTTTTTTTTTTTTTTTTTAAATATACCTTTGTGAAAAAATAAAATGTATCAAGTATTATATGAAAATCAAATAGTTATGGCTGGATTAGCATTAATTCATGCAGCATTTAATTATTTTTAATAAAATAAAAATAAAAAATAAAACAATTATGAATATTTATTTAGCAAAACCTGTCTGTTCTATTAACGTTTTTACTAATTGCTATTTTCAAAATTCTGCCCATTTTCAAACCTATACCCTCCCCCTCTCCCCCCCCCCCCCCATCCTGAGTCAGGCCACTGATGTTATCGGAGGTCGGACTCTGGATGGGCGTGTTCGAAACCCTAGTGGTATATGAGCATGTTAAAGTAGTTATCAATCAATGTAGCAAATGATTATATGTGAAATATCTCTTGCTGCTAACCATGGGTTTTTAATTAAAAATACCCTATGTCATGGCAATGAGTTTTGTTAAAGAGTAGCCTATGTGTTAAACCTATGTGGTGGCAATGGGATTTTAATCAGGACTACATGTACCTTGTGTGGTGGCAATGTGTTTTTATTCTAAAGAATCATATTTAGTTACCTGTGGTGACCATGGGATTTTAAACAGGGTACATTATGTTGTCACAGTGTGTTTTACTTCAAAATTTTAGACAATTTCACAATTATGGCATACACAGACATCCAATACCTGCTGATTATAAACAAGGATGTCATTAAACAAGCAAACATTTCTGTCTTTCTTTCATTCATTTCAACTTATTTTCGTGCTTATATCTAATTAAGGTTCAAGCACGCTGTCCTGGGCACACACCTAAGCTATCTGGGCTGTCTGTCCAGGACAGTGGGTTAGTTGTTAGTTGGTTAGTGAGAGAAGAGGGTGTAGTAGCCTAATGCCTACCCACTGTGCCCTTAAGAACTCTCTCTGAGTTGGAGCCGGTACAGGGCTGTGAACCCTGTACCTATCAGCCAGTAGTCTGATGGCTTAACCATTGCATCACTGAGGCCAGTCTGTCTTTCTTTCACTTTTTACAAATCATTTCGCATATAAATGACTTTTTTGACAATTACAAACCAGTATTACCTGTAAACAATTGATATTCATCAGGTTGCCAACTCTACGCCAATCCACAGGGTTAAGATGTCACCTTAATACATCTTACGTGTGATACGAGTTAAAGATAGGTGAATACTTTCACCAGTTTCAATGGCAATTTGTCAACTGAGAATCTAGGGTGAGCCGTAGAGAATGATATTCACCCTTTTCCTAGGATGTCGAAAACAGTAAAACAGATCTGATAAGTTTTAACACCCATACAGCCATTGTTTGGACATACTATTCTGAATCAAATTCCGAAAAGTTTTTTCTGTGATGAATGGTTAATTGTGTGCAAAATAGGCACAGCTAGACGAGATGGGACCGATACACAATTTATTGAGTGATTTGAAGCTGATAAGACTGAATATATTTACACTGATTTCATAGATTTCAAGGCTATAGCCCCACAATCAATAGCATACCTTTATGAAACAATAAATAAAAAAGAGATAAACACCACTGAAGCACAATAAAAAAAAAGAATTCTCTGTTGAATTATTATTGAACTTTCACTACTTGTGTTGTGATATAGTAAAGCAGTCACGTTTGTGGGTTGGGGGGGGGGGGGGGGCATGGACTTGAGATGAAACCCTCTCCTGTTCAAGCAAATTTTGCCCATATGGACTTATGTTTCTCCCATCCCTAGCTATACAAGGCAGACCCATTCCATGACGTCAGCCCATATGGACATATGTTTCTCCCATCCCTAGCTATACAAGGCAGACCCATTCCATGACGTCAGCCCATATGGACATATGTTTCTCCCATCCCTAGATATGCAAGGCAGACCCATTCCATGACGTCAGCCCATATGGACATATGTTTCTCCCATCCCTAGATATGCAAGGCAGACCCATTCCATGACGTCAGCCCATATGGACATATGTTTCTCCCATCCCTAGCTATGCAAGGCAGACCCATTCCATGACGTCAACCCATATGGACTTATGTTTCTCCCATCCCTAGCTATGCAAGGCAGACCCATTCCATGACGTCAACCCATATGGACTTATGTTTCTCCCATCCCTAGCTATACAAGGCAGACCCATTCCATGACGTCAGCCCATATGGACATATGTTTCTCCCATTCCTAGCTATGCAAGGCAGACCCATTCCATGACGTCAGCCCACAAGGACATATGTTTCTCCCATCTCTAGCTATGCAAGGCAGACCCATTCCATGACGTCAGCCCACAAGGACATATGTTTCTCCCATCTCTAGCTATGCAAGACAGACCCATTCCATGACGTCAGCCCATATGGACATATGTTTCTCCCATCCCTAGCTATGCAAGGCAGACCCATTCCATGACGTCAGCCCATATGGACATATGTTTCTCCCATCCCTAGCTATG
Source organism: Gigantopelta aegis (assembly GCF_016097555.1). Lineage (NCBI taxonomy): Eukaryota > Metazoa > Mollusca > Gastropoda > Neomphalida > Peltospiridae > Gigantopelta > Gigantopelta aegis. The sequence goes on from NC_054702.1 coordinate 15,194,720, forward strand.
CAAGGCAGACCCATTCCATGACGTCAGCCCATATGGACATATGTTTCTCCCATCCCTAGCTATGCAAGGCAGACCCATTCCATGACGTCAGCCCATATGGACATATGTTTCTCCCATCCCTAGCTATGCAAGACAGACCCATTCCATGACGTCAGCCCATATGGACATATGTTTCTCCCATCCCTAGCTATGCAAGACAGACCCATTCCATGACGTCAGCCCATATGGACATATGTTTCTCCCATCCCTAGCTATGCAAGGCAGACCCATTCCATGACGTCAGCCCATATGGACATATGTTTCTCCCATCCCTAGCTATGCAAGACAGACCCGTTCCATGACGTCAGCCCATATGGACATATGTTTCTCCCATCCCTAGCTATGCAAGGCAGACCCATTCCATGACTTCAGCCCATATGGACATATGTTTCTCCCATCCCTAGCTATGCAAGACAGACCCATTCCATGACGTCAGCCCATATGGACATATGTTTCTCCCATCCCTAGCTATGCAAGACAGACCCATTCCATGACGTCAGCCCATATGGACATATGTTTCTCCCATCCCTAGCTATGCAAGGCAGACCCATTCCATGACGTCAGCCCATATGGACATATGTTTCTCCCATCCCTAGCTATGCAAGACAGACCCATTCCATAACATCAGCCCATACAGAATAAATCTGTCTTGTATAGCCTATGACATCATTGCATTTAGGAGTCTATTAATCTATATCTTGTAGCAACCTCCATTTTAAGTGTGATTTTTTGTCAATAGTTCCAATTTGGTTTGATATTAAAAAAAGTAAAAAGAAGGAAAATAGTTTTGTGCCAATTTACCAAAATATTGGTCATGATATAAAGCAAACCCCAGCCATAGTAAAAAGTGGCATCTAATCGTGGAGTTTTACATTTTTGTTACATACATGCAAAAGATATCTCCAACTAGTAGAGACAGATTAACAAAATAATAATCGAATATAGAGTTTAGTAGGATAAATATTCAAAAAGAGAAAATTACAAAATCACTGAGCATACATTCTTCACAATGGGTGAGTTTTGATAGCCAATGTAAAAATTGAACATTACAGGGTTGGTTTTGGGTTGTTATTTTTTAAATGAAGCCAAATGGAAATAAATGACTTAAAACCCACACTCCACAACAATAACCGTGTATGTAACAGTATACGTGAATGCAAAGTTGTTATGTATCCTAATACTCCATAAACAGAAAGGGGTGGGACGTAGCCCAGTGGTAAAGCACTCGCTCGATGCGCAGTCGGTTTAGAATCGATCCCCATTGGTGGCCTAATTCCTCGTTCCAGCCAGTGCTCCACAACTGGTGTAACAAAGGCTGTGGTATGTACTATCCTGTCTGTGGGATGGTGCATATAAAAGATCCCTTTCTGCTAATCAAAAAGAAAAGCCTATGAAGTGGTGGATAGTGGGTTTCCTCTCTACATCTGTGTGGTCCTTAACCATATGCCTGATGCCATATAACCATAAATAAAATGTGTTGAGTGTGTCATTAAATAAAACATTTCCTTCCTTCCTTCCTATAAACAGACAGATGATAAAAATTCAGGTTTTACAAAGAAGGCAGACAATAATGTTTATATGTATATGAATTTCCTCATCTTATGTGTCTAACTTGGATTGTATGGAAATAGGGTTGTGATTGGAATTAGATGAGGATGATAACAGCACAGAAATATGGTCAGGATGGTAATACATAATGGAATATAGAATTGGAATCAAATAATGAGGGGAATAGGATGGCAATAGTAAAACTGAAAGACAGGTGGAGGAATGAATGGATAAACTATTCAGCAGACAAATAGATGAAAAGAATGATTTAAATAAAGAAAATCTTGATATGAATAACTTAAAAGACTGACAGGGACAAATGGTGTCAATTCTTACCTTCCATTTTATAAAATGTGTAAGGTGCAGCAAGAAATTTCGATTTTCATCTTGCAGCTATCTATCAAAGAAATAGAAAAATACATATAGTGTGATAGTTAGCAAAATCAAAGTGAAATACTAGCCTGAGTTAACAACATTGGGGGTGGGGGTCGAAGTGGTGGTGGAGGTGGGCATGGGAGTGGAGGCGAGGGTGGAGGTGGGCGCTTCTAAAGTAAAAGGTTTTTCCTCCATAAAAAGCTTGCCCTGCCACTTTCCAGATTTGGTCAGGAACAGTTAGTTAAAGGGACGGTTCTAAGTTCTCTGCTATTGTTAAAATGTTTAGGACTAACAAAGTTTTTTTTTCTTCTAATAAAGTTTACATATTAAATACATTTTCATGTTCAGAATATCACTGTCTATATACCCAAATGTCTTTTGGTCGTCCTAGTGATTTCACTTGCTCAAAGTTCATTTCGCTTCCTAATATTTTTTCGTTTGTACAAACATTTAGGGTTGTAAAATCCAATTTTTAACACTACAAACATTTAGGGTTGTAAAATCCAATTTTTAACACTACAAACATTTAGGGTTGTAAAATCCAATTTTTAACACTACAAAAATTTAGGGTTGTAAAATCCAATTTTTAACACTACAAACATTTAGGGTTGTAAAATCCAATTTTTAACACTACAAACATTTAGGGTTGTAAAATCCAATTTTTAACACTACAAACATTTAGGGTTGTAAAATCCAATTTTTAACACTACAAACATTTAGGGTTGTAAAATCCAATTTTTAACACTACAAACATTAGGTGTCCAAGAAGAAACACATTAATATACTTAATATATAATTGTAGTGGTTAAAAAGGTTCTGTTAGTTGGAAATATTTTACAATAGCAGCAAATTTAGAACAGTATTTTTAATGTCTGTAGTTTTATTCAGACTTTAAGCTATTGTCAAAGGGTTTGAAAATATTTCCGAGTCCACCTTACATTAAATCAAGATCAAACATTTTGGATGGACCTTAGCATGTCTATTAATTCAAGTTTCAGATAGAATTACAACTATATTTAAATTTTATATTTTAATATCATATGATAGTCTACCCAGAAGATTAATATCTAATTTTAACTAACTGTATTTGTGCTACAAAAAACATGTCTTTCATAATTTGTATGATATAATGGTCAACAGACTTCCTTCTCTATGGCATTATAAAGCTTCTTTTTTCATATGTCTTTATTGCTGTAGGATCTGATGTAACAAATAAAAACAAAACCTATGTTAAACTGCTTTCATATTACCATATTTTGATCATATAGTGAGATACTTTTGATCCAAAACAAATAAAAAATAAAAGATAAGCAGAATTTCACTTTTTTAACACAATAAAAACAGAGGTGTAGAAACAATTAAGGGATCAAATCTGTTAACTTCTGTGCAAAATTCAATGTGAGGTTTAAAAACAATGGTGTTGGGTGGGGTGATTGAAAGATAACAAAATAATATTTTTAATTAATTCTTGCTCTAAAATAAATAAATTAAAAAGTTAGTTTGTTTTGTTTAATGACACCACTAGAGCACTTTAATTTATTAATCATCGACTATTGGATGTCAAACATTTGGTCATTTTGACATATAGTCTTAGAAAGGCAACCCATTACATTTTTCCATTAGTAGCAAGGGATATTTTATATGCACCATTCCACAGACAGGATAGCACATATACCATGTCCTTTGATATACAAATAAATAAAAATGTCAATTTATTAAATTTTGAACCATACTGATGATGGAATAACCATAACATATAAAAAAAATTAAATCATTTATTGCACTATTACAGCTAATTTTTCATGCAAAGAATTTGCAGAAAGCATTTCAACAATGACAATAAATCAGGATGGAAATATTTCTTATACTTTATGAACTGTCACACGGTTCAATATGAATATTTGATACGGCCAATGGAAAATGATTAACAATTTATCCCTGAACTGATATTGAGACCAGCCATGCTGATTTGCAAGTCTCACCTTAATTGATGGTTGACAGCGATAAGAGACAAGAAGAACCTTTCATGCCTCAAATATCTTTACAGCTGTAAATAATGAGCAGCATCAATGCATGAAAATAATCATTATGTTAAGTATACAACACAACACACCATGCCATTTCATGTTGTGCTGCAGTTTGTCTTTCACAAAGGGCATTTAGTGCGGATATAACAAAAGTGTTGTCATTGTCTTCAGAATTTAGATTTTAAACGGTTTATTTTTTAATTTTAAGCATATAGATTTGGGAAAGCACTGAGTTTTAAAATTACTGTGGTTAAATTTGTTTTTGATGTTTTCAAAATAGTCCATAGATCAAGTTAAAAAAAAAGAAAAAAAGTTAAAAATAACTTTTGGCAAGTTGTAAAGTTTTGCTTACTTCTGTTAAAGTTACTTAAGTTAATATTAAAAGGCTGTCAAAGCTGGAAAGGAAATTGGGTAGCTATTCCTCTACTACATTTGATATGACAAGATGGCTGATTTAATGTACCAGGTAAGTCACCATTTATATTATTATTTGTTTTAATTAGTTTAAAATTTTTTTCTGTTTTTTTTTTTTTAATGAAGACATTTTATGAGAAAATCAGAAACATAACTGGAGTAATAAATAGAATAATATCAATTTTATGTCCGAGGTAAAAAAATTAAAAAAATTGTCATAATCATTATTGCTCATGACAAATGAATAAATATTTCACTTTAAAATAAATTTTATAACAACTGGTAACTTATTTATTATCCTCAAATTGTTTTATTTCGACTGTATATTTCATAAAGGCCACCTTATAGTGTCCTGAATTTAAAATATTACTAGAATTGTTTTACAACTTAGGATACATCTGCTTATGAAGGTGCCAGACAAATATGGCATATAATTACATTTAAAGTCGCAGACCCTGATTTCAACCTGTGAAAATGAACACTAAGTTTGGTTACCGTAATCTACAAACCTGTAACACATTTGGATAAAGTTGCAATAAAGTGAAACAAGAGTCTGTGATGTTGAAATGGGGAAATATCCTTAAAAATAGACTAGAGCCTGTCTTCATAATTAACTGTTACTTCTCAGAGGTATGTGCAGTTTAAAAAAAAAAGAAGCATTTTGTGGTATTAGAAACACCAGGATGACATGAAACTCTTCGAATGTATGGAAATGGATAAGTGAAACAATAAAATCGAAATAATGTTGGATTTAAATTTTTAAAAACAGCTCTAATAGTGAAAAAATACACCAGTGTTTAAAAACTAGGATCGATCACTTTAAACCACTATCCCTTTCCTGATAATGGCCACATTCTGGAAGTCCTTTTGGGTGGCTATTCTCAAGCAAGTTTGACTCTTATGTACAGTAATTATGAAATAAAACTTAGGAAACAACTTTAATGACCATTTCCAACTCTTAATCTACTGGGATCAGTCTTTTCCTAATAAAATGTCCTTCTTTTAGAAACGTTTCGCAATCTCCACATCACTGTTACTACAATTAATTTGAAATTCATTACCTTACGTTCAATTACTGTAATAAAGGACAGTTTCTGTATAATTGTGCTTTGCTGAAGGTAATGGGTTACATGAAATAAACTTTTTCATTAGCACAGTATGCTTCTACACCAGGGAATAGCCGCCCTTCTGTCACTCCGTATTTTATCACAGACAGGTATGCGTTCCTCAGAGAAACAAAAGTGCAGATCATGACATATGGCATAGAGATTGGAAATGGAAATCACTTTAATTTAAGGAATACCTAAAATTGCCTGCAATCAATTATTGTTTCTCCTGGATACAAAAGGATCTGCTGGTTTATTGATATTGCAGTTTTGTAGAATAGGCCTAAAACCTATTACAGCAATCATTTCCATCCCATTATTATTAGGGTATGTAGTTAAAACAACAGAATATTTCTGACAAGAAAATGTAATCGATATTTTTTTTTTTTTTACAAAAACCAGATATTGAAATGAACAGAACGCACATACATTTACAGTTAAAACCTTTTTCTGATATTGGCTTAATGACACCATGGCTCATTATTGAACAGTTCTACTGTTGATAAAAAGGGAGACAAAACCCTGTCTTTAATGTAATGAAAATGCAGACAGACTGGCAAAACTAGGTGCAGCTAAAGAACAGGAGGATAACTGGGTGACATATGAAGAGATGAAATCCCACATTAAATCTCTCTATAGACCTCCCAAACAAACCAATGATTATTACCTGCTGTTCCGTCAGGAACAGGTCGTCATTTTCCGACTAAGGACTGAACACAACAGACTGAACCAGCATATGCATAAGAGGTTCCACCTGGTACCTTCTTCCATGTGGTCTACCTGGACAAGTACAACAACTCTCCAGAAGAAGCTGTACGGCACAAGAAGTAATCTACAGAGAACAGTAGCATTCATAGTCACTGCTGGTCTTGATGTGTAGGGGCCTAATCAACAAGCGAACAAAAAGAAGAAAGAAGATGTAATTTTATACTTATATCCACTTAAGTTTCAAACATGCTGTCTAGGGCACACACCTCAGCTAACTGGATTGTCCAGCACAGAACTAAATGGTTAGTTGTTAGTGTATAATAAGAGAAAAGTTGGAGTAGTTGGGTCTGAGTTTGTTTACCTGGGGTTTGAACCCAGTACCTACCAGCCTTAAGGCCAACTGTTCAACCACAATTCTACTGAAGCCAATATTATTAATTATAAATAGCAAGGGTTCTTTATTACGTACTTTCTCATGGACAGGATGGGCAAAATCAAGGCATTTTATATGCCAGATGAACCTTTGGCCTAAAACCTACTACAGTATTCTAGAATATACCTTTGCTTAAATAATCTCTATCCCATTATTGTTAGGGTATATAGTTAAAACAATAGACAATTTCTGACAAGAAAAAAGAAAAAAGAAAGAAATGTTTTATTTAACAATGCACTCAACACATTTTATTTACGGTTATATGGTGTCAGACATATGGTTAAGGACCACACAGATATTGAGAGAGGAAACCCGCTGTCGCCACTTCATGGGCTACTCTTTTCGATTAGCAGCAAAGGATCTTTTATATGTACTATCCCACAGACAGGGTAGTACATACCATGGCCTTTGATATACCAGTCGTGGTGCACTGGCTGGAACAAGAAATAGTCTAATGGGTCCATTATTTACCTGTGTTTTGTTTATCGTTGGTTTGATCACCTGGGTTTTATTTACCTGGGTTTTGTTTATCCTGAGTTTTGTTCACCTGGGTTTCACTTACCTGGGTTTTGTTCACCTCAGAGTCACAGGTGAGATGCTGTCCTGGGATCACACCACAGTCAACTCAGAATTAATCAATCTCCGCTGATTTGAAAAGCATTAACTCCTCTGTGGTTTTGCATCTTTCTTGCAGTGTCACGGCACTAGAAATTGCATTTCATTGATTGCATATCTGGGAAGCAATAGAATTTAATTAATGATAGTAAAATTGGAATTAAGAGTAGCAGAAGACAATATCCTAATGCTAAAGGCACTGGTTCACCTTTCTATAATTTTGACATATATTTTATTACTGCAAAAGACAGACATATATTGCAGCCTTATTAAACATATGCTTCCACTGTTGATATTTTGCACTGGCTAGTATATCATTAAAAATCATTATCAGCATTCTGATGTAATTTTTGTCTTGCCTTTACAAAGTAAAAAGGCGAGATATAGGTATTACTTTTCCAAAGGTGGCAGTCATGGCAATGGTGTCAATGTTTGCTTTAAAGTTTTACATTTAGATCAGTGTCTCACACAGTATAAGTCCTAGGTCAATGAAACTTGGTTTATAGTTGCACAATGCATGTGAAAATAATTAAAGATTAAAATATGTTTGCCTTTAGCTTAACGTTAAATTTTTGCTTTTATCTCCATTTCTAACATTTTATAATTGTGCCTATGGATGTTCATCCGATGCATGTGGAAAGAATTAAAAATAAATTAAACATTTTCAATCAAAATATATATGCTTTTTATTAATTTTTGCATTAAAGTTTCACATTTAAATCTGTTCCCCACAAACTATAGTCCTACATCAATGAAATTTGGCTTATAGCTGCACAATGCATGTAAAAAGAAATTTAAAATTAATTAACTGAACACTTTTAATTAAAATACTTTTGCTTTTAGCTCCATTTTTCACAAATTACTTGTTTTAATTGTTTCTATGGATGTTCATATGTATCAAATGAAAGGAATTAAAAATAAATTGATTAAACATTTTAAATTAAAACAGATTTGATTTTTGTAAAGTTTTGCCTTCAAGTTTCGCATTTAAATCTGTTTTTCACAACCTATAAATCTTACATCAAATAAACTTTGTTTATAGTTGCACCCATGGATGTCCATCATTGTGCATGAGAAAATAATTAAAAATTAATTAATTAAAATACTTTTGCAGTTGCTTAACATTAAATATTGGAGTTTTGACCCATTTTTCACAAACTACATGTATAAGTCCTAGATTGATGAAACTTGTTTTATCACTGTTCCAATGCATGCAACCAAACAAAATTCATTAAATTAAAAATTTAATTAAACTTTAAAAAAATAGTTTTCCCATAGACATGACAGCACATACCACAGCCTTTGATATACAAGTTGCGGGGCACTGGTTGGGATGAGAAAATGAGTCCACTGAGCGGGTTTGATCCTGTGAACAAAGCATCTCAAGCAAGTGCTCTACTGACTGATTTTCTATCATAAAATAAATACTCCTCATGGAACTCAATCAGTTATTTCCATTTTAACCAGTGCTCTTCATCTAGTATATGAAAACAAGATGCTGTGTGCTGTCTTTTTTGTGAGAATGTACTTATAAAGATCCCTTGCTGCTCAGTAGCAGCATGTTTCTTCTTTCATTTTTCTGAAGTTAAAGTTTGTTGGATGACTAACACTGATCATCAGCTAAACTGGATGTCAAACATTTGGACCTTTTAACGTGTTTGACACCCAATAGCCAATGTCGTTTTCGTGCTGGGGTGTCATTAAATATTAATTCATTCATTTATTCATTCATTTGTAACATGTAGTCCCTCAGAGAAAATCTGCTCTATTTTTCATCTCTTAGGTGTACTTTCCAACAGACCAATGGGAATGGGAATGGGAAATATTTTAATGTGCCCACATCCTTACGGTTTGGGCACGCCCAACATGGATTCGGATTCTGGCATAGCCAGTCCACAACTCCATGGCCACAGACCAATTAACACATATACTACATCCTTTTATATATATACTAGTCATGAGCAATAGTTGGACTAGGAAAACCCCAATGAACAGAGAGGATTAGATCCTACAACCCAAGCCCATCAGGTAATAACACTACTGACTGAGCTAGATCCTGTTCCATCATCTTCTAGATGAAGTATTGCAATTATTATATGTTAGACACCTAATTGTGCTGCATACACAGGCAAATGCAAGACTTTACTAGGGAGGGAGTGCAATGTTTAAAAATAGCACCTCCAGTATTCATGGAATGGATGCAATGTTTAAAATGAGCATCTACAGAATTCAAAAGTATACTAGTAACACGTAATTATCTATATGGTAATCATCCACAGAAATATGAAGTTGAAATAAGGAAGGAAGGAAGAATGGAAATGCTTTATTTAATGACATTTTCAACACATTTGATTTACGGTTATATGGCGTCAGACATATGGTTAAGGAACACACAGATATGAGAGAGGAAACCCGCTGTTGCCACTTCATGGGCTACTCTTTTCGATTAGCAGCAAGGGATATTTTATATGCACCACCCCACAAACAGGATAGTACATACCACAGCCTTTGTTAAACCAGTTGTCGAGCACTGGCTGGAACAAGAAATAACCCAATGGGCCCACCAATGGGAATTGATCCTAGATTGATCGCGCATCAAGCGAGCGCTGTACCATTGAGCTATGTCCTGCCTCTTGTAACCACAAGAGACAAGGAGGCGGGGTGGGGAACTGTCTCCCAGTGCTGAAGTCAATCCTCAAATTCAGGCAAATATTATATAGATATCTGAGCAAACTTAGCCTTTCACCATGTATTTTTTATCATTCTATCCCCAATATTAGCTGTAATCCATGTAAAAATGTGAAGTTTTTCATTTATAACCCTATATAGCTATTTTTGGTAGTAATGCTAATATCAGTAATGTTGTTATCCAGATTCAGACATTTTCATTTAATTTGTACAAAAATCATCCTGTCTCCCCCATCCCGTACAAAAATGGAAGCCTGTATGCCAATGTATGAAGTTGACCAAGAAATTACATATTCCATACTAACAACCAATAAATGCATTGTATTCTTCTTCTAAATACTTGATCTTTCAGGGCACTTCAAATGTTTAAGGGGGTTGCAAACCCCCAGCACCCTCTTTTGGATCTCCATGAAGTGCTGGAATCTTTTTAAGCCAACATTTCTTTCTTTTTAACTTCAGCTTGAAAGATTCTTGTTCCCGCCAGTGCACCATGGCCAGTATATCAAAGGCTGTGGTATATGCTATCTTATCTGTAGGATAGTGCATAAAAAAGATCCCTTGCTACTAATGGAAAAATGCAGCAGGTTTCCTGTCTAAGACAATATGTCACATTTACCAAACCTTTGACATTCAATAGCTGATGATTAATAAATCAATGTGTTCTAGTGGTGTTGTTAAACAAAACAAACTTTAAACCCTACAGTCTAAAATAACTAGAGGATAGTAGGAAAAAGAAAGAAGCATAATATTACTCATGTTTTACCTGGAATTCCTGGGATTTTCTATGCTGATACAATTGCAATATTTTTCCTGACATGTCCTAGGATTCAGAATATTAAAGGGACATTCCTGAGTGTGCTGCATTGTAAGATGTTTCTGACTAATACAATATTTGGACGATTAAACTTGCATATTAAATATATTTTCTTTTTTAGAATATCAGTGTCTGTATATTCAATGTGTTTCTGGTCATCGTAATATTTATAAGAAGCCCAAACTGGATTTTGTCTTCAAATAATTTCGTATGTACGAAAAAACTATATTTTAGGAAATAAGATGAAATTGAACCTAGTACAAAAATTAGAACGATCAGAAACACGATTAATATACAGCCAGTAATATTTTATGCAGTAAAATATATTTGATATGTAATTACAATCGTTAAAAAGTCTCTGTTAGTCGGTAACATCTTAAAAAGTGCAGCAAACTCAGGAATGTCCCTTTAATCACCACACTCAGTCATGAACAAAATTGTTGAATCAAATGACATCATTACTTACAATGAATAACTTACACTCCAGTCAAATAATTTGTTTCAATTATATTATTAATAAAAAATATATATTATTTGACTATTATTTTCAAGTGATTATATAGGATTTTGTATTTAAAACTTTACCTGAACTCGTTTAACTCCCATGGTAATGTATCTATGTCAGTTCTAGAGCGTTTGGGGGCATGTGCCCACATAAACTTTTAAAGTGACTATTTCCTGTATTCTACAAGTAAAATTAATCATGACAAATAAAGGTATATGGGAGTGGCAGTCCTCTGTATGGCGGTGCAAGAAGGATGAAATTTCAAGTAAAGATTGTTCTCATGACTGGCAGTCGTCCTATATATAACTGTCACATATCTCTCCCTTGTAACAGCTGTGAATCCCATTCAACTGTTAGAAAACATTAAAAAACACACAAAAGACTAACATTATTTTACACATATACTCAGTCTGAATAGGCTTCTTTTTTCTTTTTTTTGCATTGCACTGTTATAAACAATATAAACAAGTGGCATACAGTACTAGCTGTACAAAGTATTTTTTGTGTGAATATTTCCATAAAAAAAGAGTAAAGTTTGTTTTATTTAACGACGCCGCTAGAGCACATTGATTTTTTATCGTATCATCGGCTATTGGACGTCAAACATATGGTCATTCTGACACTGTTTTTAGAGGAAACCCGCTGTCGCCACATAGGCTACTCTTTTTACGACAGGCAGCAAGGGATCTTTTATTTGCGCTTCCCACAGGCAGGATAGCACAAACCATGGCCTTTGTTGAACCAGTTATGGATCACTGGTCGGTGCAAGTGGTTTACACCTACCCACTGAGCCTTGCGGAGCACTCACTCTGGGTTTGGAGTTGGTATCTGGATTAAAAATCCCATGCCTCGACTGGGATCCGAACCCAGTACCTACCAGCCTGTAGACCGATGGCCTGCCACGACGCCACCGAGGCCGGTATATTTCCATAAAAGAATAATTCGTGTTGTGTCCCATAACTAGGATTTTTTGGGGCAGATGAATTCTGTGCATACATTGTAGCCTACCTAAAACTCGTCAAATGGTTATGTTTCTATTATTTGTACCACATTTATGGGGGCGGAAAGAGGGGGGGTGGAGAGTGAGTGCCCTCATGACCAGGCCTGTATTGGGAGGGGGGGGGGGGGTCTGGGGGTGTTCATCCGAACTCTCCCGCAAAAGCTGTTGTCCACAATATTTGCTTGTTTTCGTCATTTAGCACTCCCCTGTCATATTAATATATAAGTTGCTTATCATGTTGGTCATTTCCAAGTACGCTAATTTCAAAACGTTTTACGGTCAATATGTAGAGGCCATTTTGATGATATGATGCGTCAGTGACAAAAATGAAATAGGTCTAAGGATATGCAATACCTTTTGCTACTTTTGAAGACTACACATGACACATGTACTCTCAAACAGATGCTGCATGTGTTGGCGGTGATTCGTGATGATACAACAGGGGCGTAGCGTGATCTGGACCTGGGGGGGGGGGGGGGGTCGAATATGAACCAAGTGGACCTTTTTCTATTTTGTTTTTGCACCACCAAAAACTCCATATGTATAAACTTGTATGTTTTAGTTCTAAAAGCGGACCATTTGCTTCAGGCGGGGGGGGGGGGGGGGGGGGGGGGGGTACGAACCCCCCCCAGCCTACGCCCCTGTACAATGTTTAAGAAAGTAGGCTAATTTACTTCCTTTTTCATAACTGAACATAGTATTACGGAAGCGCATAGTTCTGAGGTAGGCCTATTCTGTGACTAAGGTATTAATATGAAATTGCCGAAAATATTTAACATAATTATACTTCGGGTCAGTATACTTAATTCCTGTTGTGTGCTAGACTTTCATTATTAATATATATATATATATATATATATATATATATATATATATATATATATATATATATATATATGCCTAATAATAATAATAATATATAATCTTAATAACAAAAATACAGTCTACAAAATAATTGTTTTAAAATATCACTTTTTAAGTTCCAGATGTCACAAAAACGCGTTTTAGGCTTTTAAATATTTTAGATGTTCCGTGGGAGCATGCCCCGTGGTCTCCCATTCGAAGCTCCGGCGCTTCACGCCCTCAAACAATTTCGTATCCCAGCAAATATCTAATCGAACTGCCCCCCCCCCCTCTCCCGAAATGATGATATGACGCTTCAGTGACAAAAATGAAATAGGATATGCAATACCTTTTGCTACGGGCCTGATGACCCCCACTAGCTACAGACCTGCCAGTACAAAATACTTGTACTCATTAGTTTTAGTAGTGTTTTGTTATAAAATCAAATGCAATACATATAATATGAAGCTTCCATACAAGAGAATACTAAAATAATATAGGTCTACAACCTCCCCCCCCCCCCCCCCCGTTCTCATTCAGATTCTAAATGTGTTTTATTTGTTACTAATGATGTAGACTAAATATATTTATGCATAATTTGAGCCAATAATCAAATATACACATATAGTGACAAACGTAGTAAATCCAAATATAAGTAGGCCCTAAGCCAGACAAAAGCAGTAGGCCTAGGCCCTATTAAGTCTTTCACCACTGATCCCAAATTATAGCAGACGATTGGGCAATATAAAATCATAAATATCAAAGCGGGAATAGGATTTAATTTAACAATTCACCATATCAAATGTGTTTTGTTTGTTTATAGTTGAAAGTAATACTAATATACAATGTACGTATTTAAAAGAAAATTATATAACAGCTATATTTTATCGTGTAACAAAAAAATCAATAATAATAATAAAAAATCAAAAAAAATCAATGAACAGCCGATGACAAACTTTGCATATACTCAATCTGATAGGACTTTTTGCCTTGGTCACGTTAATTACTAATATATTGTAATGCTTGTATTTATATTTTTGGAAATATTTGGAAATATTTGGAAATATTAATAAATAGTATTAAATTAAATTTTTTTTTAATTATATCATTTAAAAATTAGTAATTAAACTGATAAATGAAAAATTGTGTAAACTCAATAAATCTACTTCATTTTGCAAATTTACGCTCTCTCTCTCTCCCTCTCCCTCTCTCTCTCTCTCTCTCTCTCTCTCTCTCTCTCTCTCTCTCTCTCTCTCTCTCTCTCTCTCTCTCTCTCTCTCTCTCTCTCTCTCTGTCTGTCAAGCAAACGATACAAATGTATAATTGGAATTGTCCACACAAACCTCTCTAACTCTATTGCAACGGAATCCCCCTCCCCCTCCACCATCTGTGTTTTCAAGATAAAGATAATAAAGATGTTTCTTTGACGATCAGTATTGGACAGAAATAATAAAAATAACCATTGAAGAAATAGTGTGGTTGTGTCTTTTGAACATGCATTTCTCTATTTGATTTCCTTCACAACTCGTTGAGAGTTTGGAGGGGCGGGACGTAGATCAGTGGTAAAGCGCTCGCTTGATGCGCGGTCGGTCAGAGATCGATCCCGTCGGTGGCCCATTGGGCTATTTCTCGTTTCAGTCAGTACACCACGATTGGTATATCAAAGGCCGTGGTGTGTGTCATCCTGTCTGTGGGATGGTGCATATAAAAGACTTACCCCTTGCTAGTAATGGAAAAAAAAATGTAGCAGGTTTCCCTCTCTGAGACTATGTCAAAATTGCCAAATGTTTGACATCCAATAGCCGATGATTAATAAATCAATGTGCTCTAGTGGTGTCGTTAAACAAAACAAACTTTCCATTTCCGTACTGTTTCCTCTTTTCTTTTTCTTTTAATGGTTAAAAAAAAGTTTTAAAAAAGTTTTTTATTTAACGACGCACTCAACACATTTTATTTACGGTTATATGGCGTCAGACATATGGTTAAGGACCACACAGATTTTGAGAGGAAACCCGCTGTCGCCACTACATGGACTACTCTTCCGATTAGCAGCAAGGGATCTTTTATTTGCGCTTCCCACAGGCAGGATAGCACAAACCATGGCCTTTGTTAAACCATTTAAGGATCACTGGTCGGTGCAAGTGCTTCACACCTACCCATTGAGCCTTGCGGAGCACTCACTCAGGGTTTGGAGTCGGTATCTGGATTAAAAATCCCATGCCTCGACTGGGATCCGAACCCAGCACCTACCAGCCTGTAGACCGATGACCTGCCACGACGCCACCGAGGCCGGTCTTTTAATGGTTAGTACAATCACTGGTTATCAGATGTGAAGAAAATATTTTTATATATTATATGTTAAATAAGTACTATGTAAAATTACACAGAAAAAAAAAAAAACTACGACCAAGTCAGAAGCTTTTGCATATGTACATGTTTGTTAGGGACCAGTGCAATAATTACGTGGCACTGATTTCGTTAAAAAACGAACAAACAAAAACCAACATGACACCCATCAACCGAGTACCTGTCATCCATAAAACTAACAGCGTAACCATTACGTCAGCAGTGCCAGCCTATAAATCGTGCGTTTAACCGGCCTCGGTGGCGCAGTGATTCTCAGTCTAGAGCTCATCACGGTAAGACGTGTCTGTCTCGCTTGTGCACACTGCACGTGCTTTCGCGGCTCGACTTGGGGATCCTTCGCTTCGTTGTTTTTGTCAGCGAAGTGAAGTTTTGTACTGGGATGTATGCGGCCATTGGAACTGATTGAACGCTGGAACGCTTCACGTTTCGACAGTCTGCACCACCATGTTGGATTCTTTTTTAGCGAGATTCCTTGCCTCCACTTTTCCGTCTGACTATGTTGACTTGTTTTTTTCGTGACTCGTATGATGGCCATTCTGCAGAACGCCACGGTTGTTCGCGTTTAGTCTCTACATGTCCGAGCCTATCCTAGCAGCACTGGAAGATTGACCGCCCCACTCTAAGAAGAAATAGGAGGCGCGGTCGGCCCCTACTACTCTTTTCTAGACTTTACTTTGTTTTATTGTGATACCATCTCGTATCCTCCGGAGTCGGGCCCGTCCGCACCACTATACCAACCCATGACGACAGGACTATACCCTAGTCTGATTCTCTCTCTCTCGTTCAGACGGATCCGGCTTCTCAAGATCTGTAATTCAGCACAGAACTACACTTTCAACGTCTATTGACTGTCAGTCTAGGGGTTTTCTTGACGGGATGCAACCCGTCTCGTCCCTACAAGCTGTGCACCCTAACGGCCTTAACGAGGCCACTCACGTGGATATACAAATCGGACTTTAAACTTTTAGACCTTCGTTCAAAAGTTTATGTCGAAATTACTTTTTTTTTTTGTTGATATTATTGACT
This sequence comes from Gigantopelta aegis, assembly GCF_016097555.1. Taxonomy (NCBI): domain Eukaryota; kingdom Metazoa; phylum Mollusca; class Gastropoda; order Neomphalida; family Peltospiridae; genus Gigantopelta; species Gigantopelta aegis. Next base: position 15,211,228 of record NC_054702.1, read on the forward strand.
AGTCCGATCCTCTCTTCTTTCTCTTCTTTATTTTTGGACTGTCCTTCTAAAATGCTCCAAAATTATATAAATTTTCGACCGAGCAGTTAATTCTTTTTATTTTTGGCTTGTAACTTTTTTCTTTTTTTTTAATTCAAAATTCTAAATTCTGCCCATTTTCAACTCTACCCCTCCCCCCTCCATCCCGAGTCAGGCCACCGATCTTACTTAATTTCTTTTTGACCACCCGATCTAATCTAGCGACCAAATTTAATGAGTAGAATTTTTTTTTATTAATTATATTAATTAGAGATGCGCATCAAAATTTTAAAGGCCCACTATTTAATTTTTGGATGTAAATTTCAAAATTGTCCACTTAATTAAAAAAAAATTCTGTCCCGGCACAAGTCCCTGGCTATCCAGAGACGGGCACCGGGACGGACATGCTCGAAACTCTAGTGGTAAAAATTATTAGCATTCGCATTCGCGATGGCTCAGTGGTTTAAGCCATCGGACTTAAGGCTGGTAGGTACTGGATTCGCATCCCGATAACGGCTGTCAACCCATAGCGAGTTTTTAAGGACTCAATGAGCAGATGTAAGGCCACCACACCTGCCTGCTCTCTTATTAGCACTGTTACTAAAAAAGATAATAAAAAACTAACACTAACCACTGTTCTGGGCTGACATCTCATATAGCTGAAATGTGTTCCCATGATAGCGTGCGTGAACCTTCATTTGATATAAGCACGAACATAAAGTTGAAGTGCGTGAGATACCGTGCGTATATTGAATCGGAAACGGTACACCATCAACCAAATGCAATAACCAGTGTACGTCAAGTGTCGGTCAAACTTAGCTATCGGGTTTCATGTTGTCAGATATGGTTTTTATTTCCCAATACACGTACTCTAACCCAGAAAGAGTGCACGACTATGTTTAATGGTAAGTATATGTAAGCCAAATATACGGACTGGTTCTTCATTACTAGTACGTGCTTTTCAATTACTGTGGTATGAGCTATCCTGTATGTGTGGAAGTGTATAATTTATAAAGGTTAACACGGTAATAAAAGTAGCAGCGATTTTTCTTTCAATCTAATCAGTTTTGGACAAGATATCCTATGCTCATGACAGCATGTTTGAGCCTTGACAGAATTTCATCACTAAAATGCATTATATCCTCATCCGATTCGAATGCGTGCAAAGCAGTGTCCTTATAAAAATTGTGTTGCTTGTTTGAACGCTATGTTCGTGCTTATGTCCACTTAAGGTTCAGGTACGCTAACCTGGACACATACCTCAGCTCTGTTAGTGCAGCGATAATACATTTCTCCACAGTGCTGTTAAAGCCTGTAACGTAATAGTACTGTAGGTACCTTTAATACATTCCACAATTATGTGATCATCTAACGATCGTACAACACATGGCGGGTTGATGTCCCATATACACACTGGTAGAACAGATAGCGGCAAACGTAACAGATGGCGGTTCGAAGTCCCCTTTTCAGCTACTACAGATGTCGAACTTGTCTCTCTCTCTCTCTCTCTCTCTCTCTCCCTCTCTCCCTCCGAGATTTACATCCATAATGTCATATCTGTTAATTTACCCTGTCTGTGGTATAATGCATGAATTAATGTTTAACGACACCTCAGCGCAAAAATATATCGGCTATAAAGTGTCACACAATTGTAAATATAAAAATTAATTGATGATAAAAATCAATACAAAATATTCTAAAATCAAGTTTAAAAAGAAACACAGTGTAAAGAGCCGTGCAAAGGTATACGTATCAGGTAAGTATGTTAAAATTTCAAATAAAAATCAGTATCTCGTAAAAACTTCAAGATAAGTTCAGGGTGGAATCGAAATGATTCAATCACATTTTGTCTACCAAATATATCTTCCCTTGGCGGTCCAAGATGATTACACTCTGCGGTATAAATGCAGTATCAATGACAATACCTAAATCTCAAGTTTTCATTTGAGAGGGGTTTAGTTCTGAAGTGCGATGAGTTGCAGGTTCGATTGCCCTTTTATGGACATATCCCCCACCCCGTTCCAACCAATGCATCATGATTGGTACAGCCCCCCCCCCCCCCCCGCCACACACACAAAATAAATAAAATAAAATAAAAATTAATAAATATAAATAATAATAATAATAATAAATTGCAGGCTACCCTCTCTTTCCCGAGTAATAACTTGATAATAAGATTTTGCTCCTACTGTCATATGGGTATTACCAATATGTGGTAAACATTTCAAGTATTCATGTCGAATGCGGGAAGCAGGAACTCCATTAACGTGCCCATATCCAAAAGGTTCAAGCACGCCTATCCAGGGTCTGAGATCTGACATGGCCAGTGGACAGTCCTGGGACAGGATGTCGAATGCCTTATGAATAGTGGCAGGATCAATACTGCATACGAATGACGTAATGCTCGAGTCGCATGCACGTAGGCTAGTGCAAGTCTGATGCACATCGAGTATCGCCAGGTCGCACTTGTTAATCAAATGTAAGTGGCCCGTCAGAGTATGTTGACGTATCTGATAGTACAGCAGGGGTCAAAATACTGCCGACCCGACTGGTTTCTGCCGGTCAACATCACCACAGGTCAGGAAATTTGTTTTGCCTGTCGTCCAGTCGGACCGACAATTATTTTATGTAGATATAATCACTCATTAATTCGAGTGAATCATGTTCGGTCTGGCGGGTTTTTATTCGAGTCGGCTGAAATTTTTAGCTTAACTCCCAATATTTTTCAAAATGGTGTTCACTGAGGATGACAAAGCTGTCACTGAAGCTTGGTTTACTGAGAGAAAAAATGGGGTGTAAAATGCAAACTGAAGGAATTTTGTATAAAACACTGATTGATTAATTCGGTAAACTATCGTATCTAACTGACCACATCCGAGGCCTACATGGTATTACTTTTATGGTTTTGGAGGCAGCGGGGAAGGGGGGGGGGGGGATATTAGTGGCCTAGGGGCGTAAAATACTCAAATACATTTTTGAGTACAAGTTGGGTGGGGTGGAAGGACCATCTCATATATCCATTGCTGCAGTGGGCTCTGCCTCTCTCTCTCTCTGACTCTCTGTCTGCTGCCTGTCTCTGTCTCTCTGTCTGTCTCTCTCTCTCTCTCTCTCTCTCTCTCTGTATGTCTGTCTCTCTGTCTCTCTCTCTCTCTCTCTCTCTCTCTCTCTCTCTCTCTCTCTCTCTCTCTCTCTCTATGTGTTGAAATAACCATTTGTCAGACTCCAAATACCCTAGTTTAAAATGTGCTGAGACGTCGTTAAACAAAACTTCATTCCCTTTCCTTGATGAAGATACACCGACAATATGTTCTGGTTAGTGCACACTGTGATCAAAGCTAAACTCCAGGCTTTGAAAAAACGAGCAAAAGCAATCAGCCGATTGATTTTCTCTGTCAGAAAACAGCTACCACGCCTAAATTTCCATCACATCTAGCACATTGCCATAGTGACAGTCATAGCAATATGACAACATATATTAATTATTTTTTGATAGTATGAACACGAAGGGTTGGGTTTTTTGGTCGATATTCTCGAATTATTATTTTGTCATGCATGTCATTTTTGAAATCTTCATTAACATGCGACAATTATGAATTAGTTGTTCAGTAGGTAACGGGCCAGATTTCCCGGAATTGATTGAAAAAACATGAAATGTTGGTGTGCATTTACTTTGTTACATGTAGTAGAAACAATAATTATTGTAACCCAACATGGTTATGAATGGCAACACCACCAAAACAGCTACCATTTCCAAGATGGCTATCAAATATATTACAAATAACTATTTAATTTATACAGTTAATTATGAAATTATGTTCTGTTTATGATAAAGATATACCATTTCATATATATACTACTCAAAAGAATTTAAGGGTCAGACGATATTTTCGACATTATTTTCTGAATGTCAATTATATTAGCTAGACCATAATGTCACGCATGGTATTGTTCCATTTTGACGAAAGTGGGTCTAAGCAAACCCATAAATGAATTAAAATCCACTGTCGTTGACACTGTCGACTAGTTCTAATGGCGAAAACATGCTTACATTTGCACGTAAATTAGGGCGAAAGCGAAAGGTCTGCTAAGTGCCCATAACTTGCTTTTTCACAAAGCGCTTCATTTGCTCGCTTTGCATGTGTATTCCATGTTCCCAATGCTGAATTTCCGTATAATTGGAGCTTGCGTTCGTGTACGGTGCACACTCTAAATTCGACAATGGTACGACGTCAACTGACTATCGAAGATCGAGGAAGGGCTATTGCTTGGCTTCCGGATGGAAAATACGCAAAGAAATGTTGCTCTGAGACTTGGTGTCAGTCAGAGTGTCGTTGGCCGACTGTGGCAGCGGTACCAAGCAACGAATTCTGTTCGAAATCGTCCACGTTCGGGAAGACTCCGAAGCACTACAAATAGAGAGGACCGCTACATCACCAATATGGCTCTACGTCAACGCACAACCACTGCACGCCGATTACGTGACAATCTGCGGACTGCGACTGGAACTCGAGTGTCTGATCAAACCATACGCAATCGTCTGAGAGCCAATAATCTACGCTGCCGTCGCCAGGCTGTTCGACCACCACTCCTACCACGTCCACAGAACGACCAGATGTCACTGGTGCACGCTCATCTGTGGTGGCAACGTGTTCAGTGGGGTCGAGTGATGTTCACTGATGAGTCCAGGTTTAGTCTCCAGTTTCAACGACGGTCGGGTTTCGTGTCTACAGACGTCCTGGGGAGCGCTTCGCTGACGTTAACGTTAGACAACGTCACCGTTTCGGTGGTGGCAGCGTCATGGTGTGGGGCGGCATCTCTATCCACCACAGGACCCCCCTCTATGTGGTGGATGGCAATCTGAATGGAATCCGCTATCTGAATGAGATTATCCGGCCGTTGGTTCTCCCAGGCCTTCAGCAGATTGGCGGCGGGGCAGTTCTGCAGGATAAAACAATGCCAGACCCCACCGCGCCAGGGTGGTAACGGACTTTCTCAGACAACAAGGTATCGCCAGGATGGATTGGCCAGCATATTCGCCTGACTTGGCCCCAATAGAGGGGGCCTGGGACGAATTAGGCAGGAGAGTTCGGGATAACCATGCCCCTTCGGCCAACCTTCATGATCTGGGTCAACTTCTTATGGCAGAGTGGCAGGCCATTCCCCAAGAGTTCTTCAGACGTCTGATCAACAGCATGAGGCAACGATGTTGTCGAGTGTATTCCGCGCCAGGGGTGGATTCACACACTATTTAAACGAATGTACTGTGTAAAATCCATGTTTTGACAACCTTCAACTTTGACAGTTATGTCATGTGACTTTCTTGTATACAGTGACGTTTATTTTGTGGTTTTTTGTAAATATGGAACAATAAATTAAATTTTTGGTGTAGTTTACATCATCAATCTAATACACTCTGAAACTTATTTGGTTATAAATTTTTGACCCTTAAATTCTTTTGAGTAGTATATATATATGTACGCACACACACACACACGCAATTGGCTCATCATGGTTAGGAAGTAACATATACTAATAAATTATTAGTTTATAAACACTAATCTTTTTAAAACTGGATATAGTTTTTCAATCGAGATCCTTCGTTTATTTGGTTATAGTATAATATAACTGTCATTTCAACGGTTTTTATATACTGAAAAGCATAAGTGTTTTGAAAAAACCCCGGGGAACCATTCTCATTCTTTAAAAAAGCATACAAACTATAATAACATAAATGTTGTTCCTAAACAAGGAACGATGTATCTGTTCAGAACCCCATTATTCGAAAATGCCCAATAGAACTTAATTAACTCGTAAAAACTTCAAGATAAGTTCAGGGTGGAATCGAAATGATTCAATCACATTTTTGTCTACCAAATATATCTTCCCTTGGCGGTCCAAGATGATTACACTCTGCGGTATAAATGCAGTATCAATGACAATACCTAAATCTCAAGTTTTCATTTGAGAGGGGTTTAGTTCTGAAGTGCGATGAGTTGCAGGTTCGATTGCCCTTTTATGGACATATCCCCCACCCCGTTCCAACCAATGCATCATGATTGGTACAGCCCCCCCCCCCCCCCGCCCCACTCACAAAAATAAATAAAATAAAATAAAAATAAATAAATAAAAATAATAATAATAATAATAAATTGCAGGCTACCCTCTCTTTCCCGAGTAATAACTTAATAAGATTTTGCTCCTACTGTCATATGGGTATTACCAATATGTGGTAAACATTTCAAGTATTCATGTCGAATGCGGGAAGCAGGAACTCCATTAACGTGCCCATATCCAAAAGGTTCAAGCACGCCTATCCAGGGTCTGAGATCTGACATGGCCAGTGGACAGTCCTGGGACAGGATGTCGAATGCCTTATGAATAGTGGCAGGATCAATACTGCATACGAATGACGTAATGCTTGAGTCGCATGCACGTAGGCTAGTGCAAGTCTGATGCACATCGAGTATCGCCAGGTCGCACTTGTTAATCAAATGTAAGTGGCCCGTCAGAGTATGTTGACGTATCTGATAGTACAGCAGGGGTCAAAATACTGCCGACCCGACTGGTTTCTGCCGGTCAACATCACCACAGGTCAGGAAATTTGTTTTGCCTGTCGTCCAGTCGGACCGACAATTATTTTATGTAGATATAATCACTCATTAATTCGAGTGAATCATGTTCGGTCTGGCGGGTTTTTATTCGAGTCGGCTGAATTTTTAGCTTAACTCCCAATATTTTTCAAAATGGTGTTCACTGAGGATGACAAAGCTGTCACTGAAGCTTGGTTTACTGAGAGAAAAAATGGGGTGTAAAATGCAAACTGAAGGAATTTTGTATAAAACACTGATTGATTAATTCGGTAAACTATCGTATCTAACTGACCACATCCGAGGCCTACATGGTATTACTTTTATGGTTTTGGAGGCAGCGGGGAAGGGGGGGGGGGGGATATTAGTGGCCTAGGGGCGTAAAATACTCAAATACATTTTTGAGTACAAGTTGGGTGGGGTGGAAGGACCATCTCATATATCCATTGCTGCAGTGGGCTCTGCCTCTCTCTCTCTCTGACTCTCTGTCTGCTGCCTGTCTCCGTCTCTCTGTCTGTCTCTCTCTCTCTCTCTCTCTCTCTCTGTATGTCTGTCTCTCTCTCTCTCTCTCTCTCTCTCTCTCTCTCTCTCTCTCTCTCTCCTCTCTCTCTCTCTCTCTCTATGTGTTGAAATAACCATTTGTCAGACTCCAAATACCCTAGTTTAAAATGTGCTGAGACGTCGTTAAACAAAACTTCATTCCCTTTCCTTGATGAAGATACACCGACAATATGTCTGGTTAGTGCACACTGTGATCAAAGCTAAACTCCAGGCTTTGAAAAACGAGCAAAAGCAATCAGCCGATTGATTTTCTCTGTCAGAAAACAGCTACCACGCCTAAATTTCCATCACATCTAGCACATTGCCATAGTGACAGTCATAGCAATATGACAACATATATTAATTATTTTTTGATAGTATGAACACGAAGGGTTGGGTTTTTTGGTCGATATTCTCGAATTATTATTTTGTCATGCATGTCATTTTTGAAATCTTCATTAACATGCGACAATTATGAATTAGTTGTTCAGTAGGTAACGGGCCAGATTTCCCGGAATTGATTGAAAAAACATGAAATGTTGGTGTGCATTTACTTTGTTACATGTAGAAACAATAATTATTGTAACCCAACATGGTTATGAATGGCAAACACCACCAAAACAGCTACCATTTCCAAGATGGCTATCAAATATATTACAAATAACTATTTAATTTATACAGTTAATTATGAAATTATGTTCTGTTTATGATAAAGATATACCATTTCATATATATACTACTCAAAAGAATTTAAGGGTCAGACGATATTTTCGACATTATTTTCTGAATGTCAATTATATTAGCTAGACCATAATGTCACGCATGGTATTGTTCCATTTTGACGAAAGTGGGTCTAAGCAACCCATAAATGAATTAAAATCCACTGTCGTTGACACTGTCGACTAGTTCTAATGGCGAAAACATGCTTACATTTGCACGTAAATTAGGGCGAAAGCGAAAGGTCTGCTAAGTGCCCATAACTTGCTTTTTCACAAAGCGCTTCATTTGCTCGCTTTGCATGTGTATTCCATGTTCCCAATGCTGAATTTCCGTATAATTGGAGCTTGCGTTCGTGTACGGTGCACACTCTAAATTCGACAATGGTACGACGTCAACTGACTATCGAAGATCGAGGAAGGGCTATTGCTTGGCTTCCGGATGGCAATACGCAAAGAAATGTTGCTCTGAGACTTGGTGTCAGTCAGAGTGTCGTTGGCCGACTGTGGCAGCGGTACCAAGCAACGAATTCTGTTCGAAATCGTCCACGTTCGGGAAGACTCCGAAGCACTACAAATAGAGAGGACCGCTACATCACCAATATGGCTCTACGTCAACGCACAACCACTGCACGCCGATTACGTGACAATCTGCGGACTGCGACTGGAACTCGAGTGTCTGATCAAACCATACGCAATCGTCTGAGAGCCAATAATCTACGCTGCCGTCGCCAGGCTGTTCGACCACCACTCCTACCACGTCACAGAACGACCAGATGTCACTGGTGCACGCTTCATCTGTGGTGGCAACGTGTTCAGTGGGGTCGAGTGATGTTCACTGATGAGTCCAGGTTTAGTCTCCAGTTCAACGACGGTCGGGTTCGTGTCTACAGACGTCCTGGGGAGCGCTTCGCTGACGTTAACGTTAGACAACGTCACCGGTTCGGTGGTGGCAGCGTCATGGTGTGGGGCGGCATCTCTATCCACCACAGGACCCCCCTCTATGTGGTGGATGGCAATCTGAATGGAATCCGCTATCTGAATGAGATTATCCGGCCGTTGGTTCTCCCAGGCCTTCAGCAGATTGGCGGCGGGGCAGTTCTGCAGGATAAAACAATGCCAAACCCCACCGCGCCAGGGTGGTAACGGACTTTCTCAGACAACAAGGTATCGCCAGGATGGATTGGCCAGCATATTCGCCTGACTTGGCCCCAATAGAGGGGGCCTGGGACGAATTAGGCAGGAGAGTTCGGGATAACCATGCCCCTTCGGCCAACCTTCATGATCTGGGTCAACTTCTTATGGCAGAGTGGCAGGCCATTCCCCAAGAGTTCTTCAGACGTCTGATCAACAGCATGAGGCAACGATGTGTCGAGTGTATTCGCGCCAGGGGTGGATTCACACACTATTAAACGAATGTTCTGTGTAAAATCCATGTTTGACAACCTTCAACTTTGACAGTATGTCATGTGACTTTCTTGTATACAGTGACGTTTATTTGTGGTTTTTTGTAAATATGGAACAATAAATTAAATTTTTGGTGTAGTTTACATCATCAATCTAATACACTCTGAAACTTATTTGGTTATAAATTTTTGACCCTTAAATTCTTTTGAGTAGTATATATATATGTACGCACACACACACACACGCAATTGGCTCATCATGGTTAGGAAGTAAATATACTAATAAATTATTAGTTTATAAAACACTAATCTTTTTTAAAACTGGATATATTTTCAATCTAGATCCTTCGTTTATTTGGTTATAGTATTAATATAACTGTCATTTCAACTGTTTTTATAACTGAAAAGCATAAGTGTTTTGACGACCATTCTCCATATCTGTAAAAAGCATACAAATATAATAAACATAAATGTTGTTCCTAAACAAGGCACGATGTATCTGTTCAGAACCACCATTTATTAGAAAATGCCAATAGAACTTTAATTAAGTTTACTCATGCAACATTAAAACGAAATAGTTTAATTCGATAATTTAAAAAAAAAGATGTCAATACTGACTACGAACAGTTCAGAAAACAAATTGTTAGTTTAATTTTATTTTATTTAAATGGGTCTGTAGTTATATGCATGTAGGCCTACTTCACAGAGCAATAATGAACAATATATCTAAATATTATTAATACTAGTGAGCTCTGTATCGTATTCAAGTGAGTAAGTCGCTGGACTGTCAAGTCAGTCACATTATCTTTATTACAAATAACTTTCTAATTTCAATAATAGTCTGTTTTAACCCTGTTCTAGGAGCTTGCTGCGACTGTCTTCTAGACTGTCTACATCATCACATACCTCATGCGAAAATACGTGACTGGCACGAATGGCCACACGAGACAAACATCTGTCCCTCATTGGATAAACATACGATTGGCTTCTCCTAGGTGATGACCCGGTCGCCACAGCCATATCATCCAATGAAATAAGCAGCATGGAAATTGCTTTCTTTATGACGTATAAGAAACCACACACACACACACGGCTGAAACTCATAAAAAAATACCATTATGTTGTTGATAAAAACCTGGATATTATGTTATTATTTATTATGTAATTAATATGTAATTGCCAGCCATAAGCTGAAGAGTGAGAGGCAAGAGAAGGCAGCAGAATTGTGAACCTCTTTGTTTCCAGCCTTTTTACTATTAAAGTATGCTAGAGGTAGTGATGGGAATCAGTTGGGATTCCATCATCGATCATCGGTTATAATCGGTTGACACCAACCGATCAACTTTCGATTACACAATTGATTAGACTTCAAAGTTCCATGACCATAATAAGGCTTTGAATTATAAGGACCATGTACTTATTGTCGTGTGCACCCTGCAAATGGCTAATTGTACCTTTATTAACTATTCAATCTATTTTTTCGTGATGTACACATGAAAACAAACTTAAACCACTGCCTATTTCCATCAATTTTATTATCTAAGCTGGAGGAACAGTTACAGTTAACATTTCCCCACACAATCGATTATGGATTGTTATAATCGATTATCACATCGTATGAGCCAATGCGATAAATTTTCGATTATAATCGATCACTGGAACACCACTAGTTAGAGGTACTTCACATGCTAATTGCACTAATATTCTCTGCTTCTATTTTCGTCTTAAAATAATAATATGAAAATAATAATTAAGAAAATTAGGATTTGCTTTTTTCAATTAAAAAACTGTACCTGGGTATTTTGTACCCGGTATCATTTGGGTAAGAATTTCAAGTCGAATGCCATATAGTATGTAGTGACAGCATCAGTATTGCATGTCAAAGGATGTAATGCTGGAGTGGAGCATGTCTGGTGTACAGCGAGTACCACTGTGTCTCACTCGTTGGCCAACTGCCACACACAGGTAGCATGTCAGATTATTGTTACTGGAAAGTCTCCGATAGTAAAGATATCTGTAAGAAATAATGTTCAGTGATGGTGTCAAAGCTACCACTGAAGTTTGTTCTACTGAAAACAATATGGGAAGCAGTCTTCTGTAAAAGTCTGAACAGGCACGGCGGAAACAAGTAGACATTGGAATTGGGGGGTGGGGGGGGGGGGGGGGGGGGGGGGTGGGGGTGACAGACCGAAGGGGTTCGTGGATATGCTCCCCCGTAAAAGTTTGAAAAATAGATGTCCTGAACTGCAATTCCCTGCATTCTACAAGTAAAATGCATCTCTACCTTAAGATTTACTACCAACATTTTTGATTCAGAATAACTGGAAGGGTTAGTGCTCCCCACAACTGCTCCGCCGTTCCTGTTGAAAGATTAGTTTTCAAAAATATCTCAAACAAAAATGTTAGACATTGGATCACGATACTGAGCTCAACGTGTGAACTGGATTGATTTTGTGTGTGTGTGTGGGGGGGGGGGGGGGGGGGGGGAGAGGGGGCGTTGCTAATCTCCTTAAGTAAACTAAGGTACGTCAAATTTGAAGTTTCTGGCATTACCCTTTTTATATATATATGTAGTTTTAATGCTATCACTATTTACAGGGCAAATGACTTTATATTTTTATTACAAATGGGTAATACAGATACATCTGGTTCAAAATATTATTATACTGGTTTAAATACTAAGTTAATGATCAGTAAAGAGTGGATTTTTTATTTATTTTTGGTTGGGGGTGGAAAGGAATGTTTTATTTCACAATGCCCTCAACATATTTCAATCATGTGGTTATATGGAGGCCAACCACACAGATGAGAGGAAACCTGCTGCACCACACAATGGGCTACTCTTTCCAATTAGCAGCAAGGATCTTTTATATATAGCATCCCACAGACAGGATAGTACACACCACGACCTTTCTTACAACAGTTGTGGAGCAATGGCTAGAATGAGAAATAGCAGAAAAGATCACAAAATGATGTTGACCAATCCCACCTGTTAATATTAACAGAAATAAATTGTTTAAACCAAATTATATTAGTATCAATGATAAAGAATCATTCTCAGTGTACTTCTAAAGCAATACATGGCCCCTATCAGGACCAAAATATTTTCGTATCTCTTAAAATCAAAAGCTAAAAAAAAGGGGGTAAATCACCATGAAAGACAATCTTGATTTGTAACAATACATAATAAACCCATACACAAAAATTCATATCCATATCAGATACAGAAAAAAGGGTACGGAAAACTATATGTGGGAGAGGAAGACAGACAGAAGTGTGGAGACAAAGCTTATAGTTTCCTCCGGTTGAACCAGTAGGAGACTTAATAAAGTTTTATTATTTCTTAATGAATAAAACAGACAACTAACAAATTGCAAAATAGTTAAAAATGACACATTTTATTTCTTTCAAAAATTAACTGAAAGAATAACTGTTACACAGAGGAAACACCAATACAAAACGACAAGTATACATATATTGTAAAACAAAAAAGTAAATGAAACGGCAGTTTGCTAAAAATTCATACTGAAAATATTGCACAGTTATAGTAATATAGAAAGTAAAATGTTTCTCTGTTTTTGACAAATAATATGCACCTGTATAATAAAATCATAAATACAAGATGGATTTTGCTACTTTGGTTATACAGTTAATACTAGAATAGTGTAACTTTTAAATAATACACATACAGGGCTCAAAAAAGCCTGTGGCCAGGTCGCCAAATGCGACCAATGTCCCACTTGGACAACTTAAATATTAAAACATAATGGCGTTAATCGCCCAAATAATATTATTTGGGCAATCTTCTTTAGAGCAATAACATATGAGCCACTATTAATATTTGTATCGCATATATTTATTTCACATTAAAATCTTGCTCGTGGTTCATGGTTCGCTTACCTTAATTTACCTTATTATTTTTTGGGCCATCATATTTTTTTGTGAGTTTTGAGCCCTGCACATGTACAAATATTATATACTGATGTCCAAAAGAAACTTTACATACATAAAACTTGAATAATTTGATAAATAATGTTTCTAATTGAAAAGAACCAATTTAGAAACCACCTTACACTTTGCATGTTGAAATTCATGACAGTTTCATATCACACTGTACCATTTGATGGTTTTCTTTAATACAATTTCAAGCCCTGTAAAGTTTCTTTTGTGTGTCAGTATAGTTTTATTAGTCATTCCAAAGACACTACATACAGACTATTGCTAAAACAATAATCTTCTGATTAAAATGTCTCTATCAACATTGCTCATTCAAGCCTAAACAGTGGTGCTGAATTTATCTGCATGCAATATACAGCAAAGCAATGGCATTATAAACAAACAATATATAAATAATTAATTAAACAATTAGTTTTTCATCTGTGATATTGTATTCTTTGACAATCAATATTTGAATTCCCACTCATAGTAAAGTGTAATCATGCAATCAGTCCATGTCCTCACTAACGGATTCTACACTCACTCCACCACTCCCAGTGCTACATCAACAACCTCACTGTAACATTATATCAACCCCTGCAATTGCCCACGACAATCAGCAATGCCATGGAGGTTTTAATCTCCACAACACTTTTTTTTCTCCACTGCATGCTTTTTGCTGTAGACCATTTTCTTAATTGCAAGGGTTATTTTGATATATATTTATTAATTTTGACTAGAAATCATGCAAGCATTACATATATATAGAGGTTTCATACATAGTTACCAACCAAATTCCATGCCGTACAATAATTTTGTAAAAGACATTTTCCTAAAAACCTCTTCAGGATTATTGTGCGTTTATCAGTAATATTATAATGTCTGGACATGAATTGCCAATCACTAATTTTAATTTTCCATCACATTCCATGGCTATATATATATATATATATATATATATATATATATATATTAAATTTAACATTTAAATTTTAGCACATTGTAGCTCAGTACAACCAAATTTTAATTAAAATGCTATAATCTACCTGAATTTAAAACCTATGCTTCTAAGCTTAAGATGTACTCAAAATATTTTAACAGACAGAACAAAATAGGAGTCCTTTGTCATTACTAGTAATAGCACCATTACCATAAAGTTGCAATATTGAGTATGCTGCTATTTAATCCTTTTTACAACAGATTATAGTTCTTTTTTTCCAGGTTATGTCGAAACAAAGCATTTAACGTTATCAACACTGGAAAAATGGGACACCTTTGTATTGAAAATGGAGATAAGACATATTATATTGCATAAAAGCAATTAATGGTGTCCATGCATTAGTAGGTTGGTTGCCTGGGGGGGGGAGAGAGAGAGAGAGAGAGAGAGAGAGAGAGAGAGAGAGAGAGAGAGACTGACTTAGATCCTTTTCACCGACAATATTAAATAAGTAAAACAATGTAGAAAGAATGATATAAATATCAATCATGTATATGTACAATGTAATATATTATACAAGTATATAGCATAACATCTGCTAATATAAATTAAATACAAATAGCTACACCATTAAAATATTACAAACTGTGCTTTCCAAAACAGAATAACTTTCTGTCAAAAAAGTGTATACTTCAAATGAAACATTTTGATGAACATAAAATTCATTTACCTACCATGTGAAAAAACAATGTATGGCCAAAATGTTGTCAGCCATGTATATTTACCATCTGATATTTCATATTTTAATGCCTCACAACAAAGCAAGAGTTCAGTCAATGCTTATACATATATATTGATTTTCATACCACGACATATGGATAGCTTGTTAACACACTTTTTATTGATTGGATACAACATTTCTTTACTATTAGGCCACAATATGTTGGCTGTTGTTTTATGAAAATTTCCATCCATCTGTAAACTTGAACCAGGATTTTTTTGTATTGCAACAAGGATAAAACTGCCACAAATAGAGACTTAGAAACATAATAAATTACACAGATAAATAATACACTCAATAAAATTAATGAAGGGCCTGTAGAAATGGTAATTATTTGATAGTGTTTAGCATCTCAGTGTTTCTGTCAGAAAAATATTTCTGGGTATGGCGCTATGGAATTGAATGCCTACCCGAGAAAGAAAATGGGTGAAGTTTAGGGTTAGGATTAAGAAAATTATACAGTGGTGATAAGAGTAATTAATTTTGTCGAAAGGGTTAACTTAAAATAATAAAATCTGCAAAACAATTTGGGTATGGTACCATACTCGTTTTACTCTCTGGCAGAAACCTGCATGTTTTGATCACAGATGACCTCTCAACATTGTTTCAGTATAATTTGACACCTGATACATGCAACAATTATTTATTTGGCATGAATTCATTATACGTTGGTTCATGACGATACCTGTCATTTTGTTTGCTTTAAATTGTTTCTTAAATAATTAATTTTATTAATACAACATCCACACCTTACAACAGAAAAAGATTCATATTTAAAGAAAAAATTTGAATACATCCATTGGTCCATAAGTTTGTCGAGTAAACAATACAATCACACCTGTTCAAGTGACCACCTTTATTCAGCAGACACATCTCAAGAACCTAGTTTTAATAATATACATTGTGTAAACAAAATTTATAAAATAAGTCCACTGGAGTCGCATACATCTACCAGGTAAAGTAATGCTAATTTAGCTTCTTCTTTTCCATAGAAATTTACAATCAACAACTGCTAATATTGCAGTTTTTGGTGGAGGTTTTTGTTATTGTTCTAATATTCCACTAAAAATAAAACATTTATGGGCAGGCACATCTGAATGTTTTGTTGCTACATGAATAAATTTGTTTTGCCTGTCGTCCAGTCGGACCGACAATTATTTTATGTAGATATAATCACTCATTAATTCGAGTGAATCATGTTCGGTCTGGCGGGTTTTTATTCGAGTCGGCTGAATTTTTAGCTTAACTCCCAATATTTTTCAAAATGGTGTTCACTGAGGATGACAAAGCTGTCACTGAAGCTTGGTTTACTGAGAGAAAAAATGGGGTGTAAAATGCAAACTGAAGGAATTTTGTATAAAACACTGATTGATTAATTCGGTAAACTATCGTATCTAACTGACCACATCCGAGGCCTACATGGTATTACTTTTATGGTTTTGGAGGCAGCGGGGAAGGGGGGGGGGGGGGGGGATATTAGTGGCCTAGGGGCGTAAAATACTCAAATACATTTTTGAGTACAAGTTGGGTGGGGTGGAAGGACCATCTCATATATCCATTGCTGCAGTGGGCTCTGCCTCTCTCTCTCTCTGACTCTCTGTCTGCTGCCTGTCTCCATCTCTCTGTCTGTCTCTCTCTCTCTCTCTCTCTCTCTCTCTCTGTATGTCTGTCTCTCTGTCTCTCTCTCTCTCTCTCTCTCTCTCTCTCTCTCTCTCTATGTGTTGAAATAACCATTTGTCAGACTCCAAATACCCTAGTTTAAAATGTGCTGAGACGTCGTTAAACAAAACTTCATTCCCTTTCCTTGATGAAGATACACCGACAATATGTCTGGTTAGTGCACACTGTGATCAAAGCTAAACTCCAGGCTTTGAAAAACGAGCAAAAGCAATCAGCCGATTGATTTTCTCTGTCAGAAAACAGCTACCACGCCTAAATTTCCATCACATCTAGCACATTGCCATAGTGACAGTCATAGCAATATGACAACATATATTAATTATTTTTTGATAGTATGAACACGAAGGGTTGGGTTTTTTGGTCGATATTCTCGAATTATTATTTTGTCATGCATGTCATTTTTGAAATCTTCATTAACATGCGACAATTATGAATTAGTTGTTCAGTAGGTAACGGGCCAGATTTCCCGGAATTGATTGAAAAAACATGAA
The DNA here is from genome assembly GCF_016097555.1 of Gigantopelta aegis. Lineage (NCBI taxonomy): Eukaryota > Metazoa > Mollusca > Gastropoda > Neomphalida > Peltospiridae > Gigantopelta > Gigantopelta aegis. The sequence goes on from NC_054702.1 coordinate 15,228,320, forward strand.
ATGTTGGTGTGCATTTACTTTGTTACATGTAGAAACAATAATTATTGTAACCCAACATGGTTATGAATGGCAACACCACCAAAACAGCTACCATTTCCAAGATGGCTATCAAATATATTACAAATAACTATTTAATTTATACAGTTAATTATGAAATTATGTTCTGTTTATGATAAAGATATACCATTTCATATATATACTACTCAAAAGAATTTAAGGGTCAGACGATATTTTCGACATTATTTTCTGAATGTCAATTATATTAGCTAGACCATAATGTCACGCATGGTATTGTTCCATTTTGACGAAAGTGGGTCTAAGCAACCCATAAATGAATTAAAATCCACTGTCGTTGACACTGTCGACTAGTTCTAATGGCGAAAACATGCTTACATTTGCACGTAAATTAGGGCGAAAGCGAAAGGTCTGCTAAGTGCCCATAACTTGCTTTTTCACAAAGCGCTTCATTTGCTCGCTTTGCATGTGTATTCCATGTTCCCAATGCTGAATTTCCGTATAATTGGAGCTTGCGTTCGTGTACGGTGCACACTCTAAATTCGACAATGGTACGACGTCAACTGACTATCGAAGATCGAGGAAGGGCTATTGCTTGGCTTCCGGATGGCAATACGCAAAGAAATGTTGCTCTGAGACTTGGTGTCAGTCAGAGTGTCGTTGGCCGACTGTGGCAGCGGTACCAAGCAACGAATTCTGTTCGAAATCGTCCACGTTCGGGAAGACTCCGAAGCACTACAAATAGAGAGGACCGCTACATCACCAATATGGCTCTACGTCAACGCACAACCACTGCACGCCGATTACGTGACAATCTGCGGACTGCGACTGGAACTCGAGTGTCTGATCAAACCATACGCAATCGTCTGAGAGCCAATAATCTACGCTGCCGTCGCCAGGCTGTTCGACCACCACTCCTACCACGTCACAGAACGACCAGATGTCACTGGTGCACGCTTCATCTGTGGTGGCAACGTGTTCAGTGGGGTCGAGTGATGTTCACTGATGAGTCCAGGTTTTAGTCTCCAGTTCAACGACGGTCGGGTTCGTGTCTACAGACGTCCTGGGGAGCGCTTCGCTGACGTTAACGTTAGACAACGTCACCGTTCGGTGGTGGCAGCGTCATGGTGTGGGGCGGCATCTCTATCCACCACAGGACCCCCCTCTATGTGGTGGATGGCAATCTGAATGGAATCCGCTATCTGAATGAGATTATCCGGCCGTTGGTTCTCCCAGGCCTTCAGCAGATTGGCGGCGGGGCAGTTCTGCAGGATAAAACAATGCCAAACCCCACCGCGCCAGGGTGGTAACGGACTTTCTCAGACAACAAGGTATCGCCAGGATGGATTGGCCAGCATATTCGCCTGACTTGGCCCCAATAGAGGGGGCCTGGGACGAATTAGGCAGGAGAGTTCGGGATAACCATGCCCCTTCGGCCAACCTTCATGATCTGGGTCAACTTCTTATGGCAGAGTGGCAGGCCATTCCCCAAGAGTTCTTCAGACGTCTGATCAACAGCATGAGGCAACGATGTGTCGAGTGTATTCGCGCCAGGGGTGGATTCACACACTATTAAACGAATGTTCTGTGTAAAATCCATGTTTGACAACCTTCAACTTTGACAGTATGTCATGTGACTTTCTTGTATACAGTGACGTTTATTTGTGGTTTTTTGTAAATATGGAACAATAAATTAAATTTTTGGTGTAGTTTACATCATCAATCTAATACACTCTGAAACTTATTTGGTTATAAATTTTTGACCCTTAAATTCTTTTGAGTAGTATATATATATGTACGCACACACACACACACGCAATTGGCTCATCATGGTTAGGAAGTAAATATACTAATAAATTATTAGTTTATAAAACACTAATCTTTTTTTAAAACTGGATATATTTTCAATCTAGATCCTTCGTTTATTTGGTTATAGTATTAATATAACTGTCATTTTCAACTGTTTTTATAACTGAAAAGCATAAGTGTTTTGACGACCATTCTCCATATCTGTAAAAAGCATACAAATATAATAAACATAAATGTTGTTCCTAAACAAGGCACGATGTATCTGTTCAGAACCACCATTTATTAGAAAATGCCAATAGAACTTTAATTAAGTTTACTCATGCAACATTAAAACGAAATAGTTTAATTCGATAATTTAAAAAAAAAGATGTCAATACTGACTACGAACAGTTCAGAAAACAAATTGTTAGTTTAATTTTATTTTATTTAAATGGGTCTGTAGTTATATGCATGTAGGCCTACTTCACAGAGCAATAATGAACAATATATCTAAATATTATTAATACTAGTGAGCTCTGTATCGTATTCAAGTGAGTAAGTCGCTGGACTGTCAAGTCAGTCACATTATCTTTATTACAAATAACTTTCTAATTTCAATAATAGTCTGTTTTTTAACCCTGTTCTAGGAGCTTGCTGCGACTGTCTTCTAGACTGTCTACATCATCACATACCTCATGCGAAAATACGTGACTGGCACGAATGGCCACACGAGACAAACATCTGTCCCTCATTGGATAAACATACGATTGGCTTCTCCTAGGTGATGACCCGGTCGCCACAGCCATATCATCCAATGAAATAAGCAGCATGGAAATTGCTTTCTTTATGACGTATAAGAAACCACACACACACACACGGCTGAAACTCATAAAAAAATACCATTATGTTGTTGATAAAAACCTGGATATTATGTTATTATTTATTATGTAATAATATGTAATTGCCAGCCATAAGCTGAAGAGTGAGAGGCAAGAGAAGGCAGCAGAATTGTGAACCTCTTTGTTTCCAGCCTTTTTACTATTAAAGTATGCTAGAGGTAGTGATGGGAATCAGTTGGGATTCCTCATCGATCATCGGTTATAATCGGTTGACACCAACCGATCAACTTTCGATTACACAATTGATTAGACTTCAAAGTTCCATGACCATAATAAGGCTTTGAATTATAAGGACCATGTACTTATTGTCGTGTGCACCCTGCAAATGGCTAATTGTACATTTATTAACTATTCAATCTATTTTTTCGTGATGTACACATGAAAACAAACTTAAACCACTGCCTATTTCCATTCATTTTATTATCTAAGCTGGAGGAACAGTTACAGTTAACATTTCCCCACACAATCGATTATGGATTGTTATAATCGATTATCACATCGTATGAGCCAATGCGATAAATTTTCGATTATAATCGATCACTGGAACACCACTAGTTAGAGGTACTTCACATGCTAATTGCACTAATATTCTCTGCTTCTATTTTCGTCTTAAAATAATAATATGAAAATAATAATTAAGAAAATTAGGATTGCTTTTTCAATTAAAAACTGTACCTGGGTATTTTGTACCCGGTATCATTTGGGTAAGAATTTCAAGTCGAATGCCATATAGTATGTAGTGACAGCATCAGTATTGCATGTCAAAGGATGTAATGCTGGAGTGGAGCATGTCTGGTGTACAGCGAGTACCACTGTGTCTCACTCGTTGGCCAACTGCCACACACAGGTAGCATGTCAGATTATTGTTAATGGAAAGTCTCCGATAGTAAAGATATCTGTAAGAAATAATGTTCAGTGATGGTGTCAAAGCTACCACTGAAGTTTGTTCTACTGAAAACAATATGGGAAGCAGTCTCTGTAAAAGTCTGAACAGGCACGGCGGAAACAGTAGACATTGGAATTGGGGGTGGGGGGGGGGGGGAGGGGGGGGGGTGACAGAACCGAAGGGTTCGTGGATATGCCTCCCCGTAAAAGTTTGAAAAATAGATGTCCTGAACTGCAATTCCCTGCATTCTACAAGTAAAAATGCATCTCTACCTTAAGATTTACTACAACATTTTTGATTCAGAATAACTGGAAGGGTTAGTGCTCCCCACAACTGCTCCGCCGTTCCTGTTTGAAAGATTAGTTTTCAAAAATATCTCAAACAAAATGTTAGACATGGATCACGATACTGAGCTCAACGTGTGAACTGGATTGATTTTGTGTGTGTGTGTGGGAGGGGGGGGGGGGGGGGAGGGGGCGTTGCTAATCTCCTTAAGTAAACTAAGGTACGTCAAATTTGAAGTTTCTGGCATTACCCTTTTTATATATATATGTAGTTTTAATGCTATCACTATTTATAGGGCAAATGACTTTATATTTTTATTACAAATGGGTAATACAGATACATCTGGTTCAAAATATTATTATACTGGTTTAAATACTAAGTTAATGATCAGTAAAGAGTGGATTTTTTATTTATTTTTGGTTGGGGGTGGAAAAAGGAATGTTTTATTTCACAATGCCCTCAACATATTTCAATCATGTGGTTATATGGAGGCCAACCACACAGATGAGAGGAAACCTGCTGCACCACACAATGGGCTACTCTTTCCAATTAGCAGCAAGGATCTTTTATATATAGCATCCCACAGACAGGATAGTACACACCACGACCTTTCTTACAACCAGTGTGTGGAGCAATGGCTAGAATGAGAAATAGCAGAAAAGATCACAAAATGATGTTGTCCAATCCCACCTGTTAATATTAACAGAAATAAAATTGTTTAAACCAAATTATATTAGTATCAATGATAAAGAATCATTCTCAGTGTACTTCTAAAGCAAATACATGGCCCCTATCCGGACCAAAATATTTTCGTATCTCTTAAAATCAAAAGCTAAAAAAAAGGGGGTAAATCACCATGAAAGACAATCTTGATTTGTAACAATACATAATAAACCCATACACAAAAATTCATATCATATCAGATACAGAAAAAAGGGTACGGAAAACTAAATGTGGGAGAGGAAGACAGACAGAAGTGTGGAGACAAAGCTTAAGTTTCCTCCGGTTGAACCAGTAGGAGACTTAATATAAGTTTTATTATTTCTTAATGAATAAAACAGACAACTAACAAAATGCAAAATAGTTAAAAATGAACAATTTTATTTCTTTCAAAACGTAACTGAAAGAATAACTGTTACACAGAGGAACACCAATACAAAACGACAAGTATACATATATTGTAAAACAAAAAAGTAAATGAAACGGCAGTTTGCTAAAAATTCATACTGAAAATATTGCACAGTTATAGTAATATAGAAAGTAAATGTTTCTCTGTTTTGACAAATAATATGCACCTGTATAATAAAAATCATAAATACAGATGGATTTTGCTACTTTGGTTATACAGTTAATACTAGAATAGTGTAACTTTTAAATAATACACATACAGGGCTCAAAAAAAGCCGTGGCCAGGTCGCCAAATGCGACCAATGTCCCACTTGGACAATAGTCACACTTGGCATAAAACAAACCACACCAAGTCATCACCAGAACCAATACCCAGTGGAGTTTGCAGTTGTACAGTTTTGAATGTGAAATACATATTGACAGCTTTTATGTGTTATATTGTCGTTCCCGATTGACAACAGCCGTCTACCTACAGACAACCACACTGATGTCTTCAACATGCAGTCACGGACATTTCAACACATTCCTTTTGACTAGCCCTTTTATGGACAATTATCTGGTACGTTTTTTAGTGTATAGGAGTAGGGGTTATGCAAACGGAGAGAGTGGGATTGAGGATAGGGAGAGTAGCGAATAATAGGAAGAGTGTTAAGCGAGGGTCAGGGAATATTCCGGAGAGTTAAAGACAGAGAGTGTTGTGCGAGACCTGCCAGAGACAGTGATTATTCGGACTCGTGCTTGGAAATGGAAAACATGGGGACCATTCTGACCTATGTACTTAGTAGAGTAAGATGGGGGATGTTCTCTACTGCGGAAGGGATGTTTATATACTACCCCACAAATGCGTCTGCGGAGGGTAGGGGTAGGGATGGTCAAGCGGCCTTTGATCCATTGTTACGCCCTGGGGGGATCGAGAGATAAAGTGGTAGGGAAACGGATTCAGTAAAGGGTGTTGCTGGAGGAAGAAGGAGGGCGATCAGGGGTATTGAGAAACAGGGGGTAAGCGGGGGAATCTTGAGGTTCAGAGGGGAGGGCATTTGAAGCACAATGTGGAGGAAAGAAGGAAGGGCAAATAGAAGAATGTCAAGGAGATACAGGTCAACGAATTCGTTGTCCATATTTGCTAATAATTTCAGATCAAGGGTAAGAATGGGTAACTTACAAAATGAAGCAGAAAGTATATTGTACAAACAAATCGTAAGGTGTACTCACCAAACTCAGGGGAGAAGGCACAGGATACAGAGGGTTAGCTACAACTGTCAACTCGCCACACAGATAGCTCTTAGATATGGAGGTGCAAATTTATGACGGGGTGAGGTTAAGACGATAAATCTCAATGTCGACCCTAATGATCTTTTTGGTTACGAGTTGGGAACCAAACTTTTTGACATAAGTTAGAACAAGTACTGAATGCAACTTCCTTCCGTCGGGTCCCATTGTAGATGTCTCACCCTCACCTCCCCTCACCCTGTCCACATATATCCTACCGCCTTCTGGTTTGTGCAGTACATAAGGTGTAATTTGATGGCTTATAATTAGTATATTTATTAGATTTGAGGGCTGTTGCGTATAAGGATCTGGGGGGTAAAACAAAAGAAGACGGATACTGGGATATTACTTTGATTGGGTGTTGAACGGGTGGTATGCTCAAGATGGCCGCCTTTGAGAAACTAACATGTCGAAAGTAAAGGAACCCTTGCGAGCGGAACAACATTCGTCGTGAGGCTTTTGGGAGAGGTAGCAGACTATTTTGAGGTCCGGGGTAGGTGAGCGAGGGGGGGGGGGTAACAGGCGCGTGCGATTCACGTTGAGAGTCAGATGAATCCGACGTGATCCGCCAGGGGAGGGTGGGGGTGGGGCGAAGAGGCAATGGCCCTTACTCTAAGAAGATGTCTTGGGGTGGGGAGGCTGTAGAGGAGGCAGTATAAAGAGATAGGACCAGGGGCGTGTAAGAATGTGAAGGCGTAACTCTGTGGGGTGGTATACCTCTGGAGGGGCCACGGGTGGACAGTCAGGAGAGGTGTTCCTTGTGGTAATTTACAGTGCACGGTGGGGGGTGGGGGGAGGGGGTTTCAACAGTGTGGAAGACCTAGGAAAACATTATAGACTTATGCTACATGTGGGTATCTATGGTGGAAGGCAGTCGGACGCGTGGGAGGCTAGAGTCTGGGGGAAGTATAGATAGTACCCCCGAGGTCGCCCCCTGTCCTGATCGAAACCCCTGTGATCAGTCACCACCTGCCTACTAGGACGGCCAGGCTTTTTTAAGGCAAATGCACCTGTACAGCGTCATAGTCATTTAAACGCGGCCGCGGCCACCTAAATCGGGTCCCAGATTAGGGGCGAATGAAGCGTATTACGGTAATCGTAGGTTTTGGACTGTTATATAAAAGGGAGGTTTAACACAGGCAATAGGGTGTAGGAAATATACCGATCGTCCGTGAGCTTCATAGAATACTATACCCTTTCAGTCCCGCATCTCAGTGGCCTTGGGGTGAGACAAGTAGACTTGGAATACTCTATTGCCTCTGTATGTGCTACTCAGATAGGGTGGTCGTGGGATACTAAGGTAAAGGATTTTAAGGGTAAGAACGATGTCATCGCACATGATTTTTCTGATGTCAGAGTGGGGGGGTAGGGCGTCAAGGCAGATATGGGATTGAGATGAGTTTGGAGCGATCGTGGGTCTAAGCGACCCAATACTTCCGGGTGAAGCAATGGGGGTTTAAAAATTAGTGCGGAATAGGGAGAGGGTGGGGGAGAATGAGGGCTCCACGGGGGTGGTTCGTAGTTAAGGGGTTTTTGGAGGGAAGGAGTAGTAGACGGGGGAGTAGAGATACGTAGAGGGAAAAAGGGGCCGCAGGGGGCCTATGAAATGGGGGTGGTATCAGGGGGGGAGGCTGGTATGAGGAGGTAGAAATCAGATGGGGTACGTGAGCTGAGGTATGAATTTGTGGTCGGATGGACTTGAGGATGGTTGGGGTAAACGACCGAGATAGGGTTAAAGTTAGCGGAGGGGGATAAAGAACATCGGGAGGGAGGGGGGGAGGAAGGTGCGTAGAGGTGGCGTAAGGCTGGGGGGATACACGGGTGGAATAGGAGGGTGGCTAACATGACTAGGGGGTACCGAATGGACGGCGAAGGTGAGGAGAGAGGATGGCAAGGGGATGTAGTAATGACACTTAGAGGATTTAAGGGAGTGGGTGAAGGCTGCGCCGGTTGGGGGGAGTAGCGATGGTAACTCATAGGCAATCGTCTGAGAGCCAATATCTACGCTGCCGTCGCCAGGCTGTTCGACCACCACTCCTACCACGCACACAGTGGGTGGAGGGCGGATTGTACAGTAAGAAGGCAGGTAAATAAATATGTAAAAGGGGGGGGGATGGGGGGGGGGGGATAGGTAGGTTATACAACTACGCTGCGTCTGGGATTGGAGGGAGAGACTGGGGACCTAGTCGGGGGTAGAGGTAGGGAAAGGCGGTAAAATGGTAGGGGTATGGAGGGCAGAGGGAGTTGGGAGAAGTACTGATTCGGCGGGTGATAGATGAAAAACCTAGGGGCTCGATGTTATGGGGAGGTAGTGAGAAGGGTGGCTGTGGTATCGTAAATTCAAAAACCGGCGTCGGCTTTCCCGAGAAAACGGGGGTTGGGGAGGATGTTGTTTTCATCAGAACCGAGGACGGCTTGGTATAAAATGAGAAGGTGGGGCACGGAGACGACGCACGTTCGTGTGGGTTTCCAGACTGTTGTTTAAGTACGCTATATGCTTGGTTGCTGGAACTTGAGGTGAAACGAGGTTCAGGGGGTCGGGAGGGGAGAGAGGGCTGTGCGGGAGGCGTTCAGGGGTGTAGATAGTGGTTTTTGGATATTCCCCACCCCGTACTCTCTGGCAGAAACCTCATGTTTTTTGATCACAGATGACCTCTCAACATTGTTTTCAGTATACATTTGACACCTGATACATGCAACAATTATTTAATTTGGCCCATGAATTCACTTATACGTGGTTCATGACGATACCTGTCATTTTGTTTGCTTTAAATTGTTTCTTAAATAATTAATTTTATTAATACAACACTTCCACACCTTACAACAGAAAAAGATTCATATTTAAAGAAAAAATTTTGAATACATCCATTGGTCCATAAGTTTGTCGAGTACACAATACAATCACACCTGTTCAAGTGACCACCTTTATTCAGCAGACACATCTCAAGAACCTAGTTTTAATAATATACATTGTGTAAACAAAATTTATAAAATAAGTCCACTGGAGTCGCATACATCTACCAGGTAAAGTAATGCTAATTTAGCTTCTTCTTTTCCATAGAAATTTACAATCAACAACTGCTAATATTGCAGTTTTTGGTGGAGGTTTTTGTTATTGTTCTAATATTCCACTAAAAATAAAACATTTATGGGCAGGCACATCTGAATGTTTTGTTGCTACATGAATAAATTTGTTTTGCCTGTCGTCCAGTCGGACCGACAATTATTTTATGTAGATATAATCACTCATTAATTCGAGTGAATCATGTTCGGTCTGGCGGGTTTTTATTCGAGTCGGCTGAATTTTTAGCTTAACTCCCAATATTTTTCAAAATGGTGTTCACTGAGGATGACAAAGCTGTCACTGAAGCTTGGTTTACTGAGAGAAAAAATGGGGTGTAAATGCAAACTGAAGGAATTTTGTATAAAACACTGATTGATTAATTCGGTAAACTATCGTATCTAACTGACCACATCCGAGGCCTACATGGTATTACTTTTATGGTTTTGGAGGCAGCGGGGAAGGGGGGGGGGGGGGGGGATATTAGTGGCCTAGGGGCGTAAAATACTCAAATACATTTTTGAGTACAAGTTGGGGTGGGGTGGAAGGACCATCTCATATATCCATTGCTGCAGTGTGGGCTCTGCCTCTCTCTCTCTCTGACTCTCTGTCTGCTGCCTGTCTTCCGTCTCTCTGTCTGTCTCTCTCTCTCTCTCTTCTCTCTCTCTCTCTGTATGTCTGTCTCTCTGTCTCTCTCTCTCTCTCTCTCTCTCCTCTCTCTCTCTCTCTCTCTCTCTATGTGTTGAAATAACCATTTGTCAGACTCCAAATACCCTAGTTTAAAATGTGCTGAGACGTCGTTAAACAAAACTTCATTCCCTTTCCTTGATGAAGATACACCGACAATATGTCTGGTTAGTGCACACTGTGATCAAAGCTAAACTCCAGGCTTTGAAAAACGAGCAAAAGCAATCAGCCGATTGATTTTCTCTGTCAGAAAACAGCTACCACGCCTAAATTTCCATCACATCTAGCACATTGCCATAGTGACAGTCATAGCAATATGACAACATATATTAATTATTTTTTGATAGTATGAACACGAAGGGTTGGGTTTTTTGGTCGATATTCTCGAATTATTATTTTTGTCATGCATGTCATTTTTGAAATCTTCATTAACATGCGACAATTATGAATTAGTTGTTCAGTAGGTAACGGGCCAGATTTTCCCGGAATTGATTGAAAAAACATGAAATGTTGGTGTGCATTTACTTTGTTACATGTAGAAACAATAATTATTGTAACCCAACATGGTTATGAATGGCAACACCACCAAAACAGCTACCATTTCCAAGATGGCTATCAAATATATTACAAATAACTATTTAATTTATACAGTTAATTATGAAATTATGTTCTGTTTATGATAAAGATATACCATTTCATATATATACTACTCAAAAGAATTTAAGGGTCAGACGATATTTTCGACATTATTTTCTGAATGTCAATTATATTAGCTAGACCATAATGTCACGCATGGTATTGTTCCATTTTGACGAAAGTGGGTCTAAGCAACCCATAAATGAATTAAAATCCACTGTCGTTGACACTGTCGACTAGTTCTAATGGCGAAAACATGCTTACATTTGCACGTAAATTAGGGCGAAAGCGAAAGGTCTGCTAAGTGCCCATAACTTGCTTTTTCACAAAGCGCTTCATTTGCTCGCTTTGCATGTGTATTCCATGTTCCCAATGCTGAATTTCCGTATAATTGGAGCTTGCGTTCGTGTACGGTGCACACTCTAAATTCGACAATGGTACGACGTCAACTGACTATCGAAGATCGAGGAAGGGCTATTGCTTGGCTTCCGGATGGCAATACGCAAAGAAATGTTGCTCTGAGACTTGGTGTCAGTCAGAGTGTCGTTGGGCCGACTGTGGCAGCGGTACCAAGCAACGAATTCTGTTCGAAATCGTCCACGTTCGGGAAGACTCCGAAGCACTACAAATAGAGAGGACCGCGCTACATCACCAATATGGCTCTACGTCAACGCACAACCACTGCACGCCGATTACGTGACAATCTGCGGACTGCGACTGGAACTCGAGTGTCTGATCAAACCATACGCAATCGTCTGAGAGCCAATAATCTACGCTGCCGTCGCCAGGCTGTTCGACCACCACTCCTACCACGTCACAGAACGACCAGATGTCACTGGTGCACGCTTCATCTGTGGTGGCAACGTGTTCAGTGGGGTCGAGTGATGTTCACTGATGAGTCCAGGTTTAGTCTCCAGTTCAACGACGGTCGGGTTCGTGTCTACAGACGTCCTGGGGAGCGCTTCGCTGACGTTAACGTTAGACAACGTCACCGGTTCGGTGGTGGCAGCGTCATGGTGTGGGGGCGGCATCTCTATCCACCACAGGACCCCCCTCTATGTGGTGGGGATGGCAATCTGAATGGAATCCGCTATCTGAATGAGATTATCCGGCCGTTGGTTCTCCCAGGCCTTCAGCAGATTGGCGGCGGGGCAGTTCTGCAGGATAAAACAATGCCAAACCCCACCGCGCCAGGGTGGTAACGGACTTTCTCAGACAACAAGGTATCGCCAGGATGGATTGGCCAGCATATTCGCCTGACTTGGCCCCAATAGAGGGGGCCTGGGACGAATTAGGCAGGAGAGTTCGGGATAACCATGCCCCTTCGGCCAACCTTCATGATCTGGGTCAACTTCTTATGGCAGAGTGGCAGGCCATTCCCCAAGAGTTCTTCAGACGTCTGATCAACAGCATGAGGCAACGATGTGTCGAGTGTATTCGCGCCAGGGGTGGATTCACACACTATTAAACGAATGTTCTGTGTAAAATCCATGTTTGACAACCTTCAACTTTGACAGTATGTCATGTGACTTTCTTGTATACAGTGACGTTTATTTGTGGTTTTTTGTAAATATGGAACAATAAATTAAATTTTTGGTGTAGTTTACATCATCAATCTAATACACTCTGAAACTTATTTGGTTATAAATTTTTGACCCTTAAATTCTTTTGAGTAGTATATATATATGTACGCACACACACACACACGCAATTGGCTCATCATGGTTAGGAAGTAAATATACTAATAAATTATTAGTTTTATAAAACACTAATCTTTTTTAAAACTGGATATATTTTCAATCTAGATCCTTCGTTTATTTGGTTATAGTATTAATATAACTGTCATTTCAACTGTTTTTTATAACTGAAAAGCATAAGTGTTTTGACGACCATTCTCCATATCTGTAAAAAGCATACAAATATAATAAACATAAATGTTGTTCCTAAACAAGGCACGATGTATCTGTTCAGAACCACCATTTATTAGAAAATGCCAATAGAACTTTAATTAAGTTTACTCATGCAACATTAAAACGAAATAGTTTAATTCGATAATTTAAAAAAAAAGATGTCAATACTGACTACGAACAGTTCAGAAAACAAATTGTTAGTTTAATTTTATTTTATTTAAATGGGTCTGTAGTTATATGCATGTAGGCCTACTTCACAGAGCAATAATGAACAATATATCTAAATATTATTAATACTAGTGAGCTCTGTATCGTATTCAAGTGAGTAAGTCGCTGGACTGTCAAGTCAGTCACATTATCTTTATTACAAATAACTTTCTAATTTCAATAATAGTCTGTTTTAACCCTGTTCTAGGAGCTTGCTGCGACTGTCTTCTAGACTGTCTACATCATCACATACCTCATGCGAAAATACGTGACTGGCACGAATGGCCACACGAGACAAACATCTGTCCCTCATTGGATAAACATACGATTGGCTTCTCCTAGGTGATGACCCGGTCGCCACAGCCATATCATCCAATGAAATAAGCAGCATGGAAATTGCTTTCTTTATGACGTATAAGAAACCACACACACACACACGGCTGAAACTCATAAAAAAATACCATTATGTTGTTGATAAAAACCTGGATATTATGTTATTATTTATTATGTAATTAATATGTAATTGCCAGCCATAAGCTGAAGAGTGAGAGGCAAGAGAAGGCAGCAGAATTGTGAACCTCTTTGTTTCCAGCCTTTTTACTATTAAAGTATGCTAGAGGTAGTGATGGGAATCAGTTGGGATTCCATCATCGATCATCGGTTATAATCGGTTGACACCAACCGATCAACTTTCGATTACACAATTGATTAGACTTCAAAGTTCCATGACCATAATAAGGCTTTGAATTATAAGGACCATGTACTTATTGTCGTGTGCACCCTGCAAATGGCTAATTGTACCTTTATTAACTATTCAATCTATTTTTTCGTGATGTACACATGAAAACAAACTTAAACCACTGCCTATTTCCATCAATTTTATTATCTAAGCTGGAGGAACAGTTACAGTTAACATTTCCCCACACAATCGATTATGGATTGTTATAATCGATTATCACATCGTATGAGCCAATGCGATAAATTTTCGATTATAATCGATCACTGGAACACCACTAGTTAGAGGTACTTCACATGCTAATTGCACTAATATTCTCTGCTTCTATTTTCGTCTTAAAATAATAATATGAAAATAATAATTAAGAAAATTAGGATTTGCTTTTTTTCAATTAAAAAACTGTACCTGGGTATTTTGTACCCGGTATCATTTGGGTAAGAATTTCAAGTCGAATGCCATATAGTATGTAGTGACAGCATCAGTATTGCATGTCAAAGGATGTAATGCTGGAGTGGAGCATGTCTGGTGTACAGCGAGTACCACTGTGTCTCACTCGTTGGCCAACTGCCACACACAGGTAGCATGTCAGATTATTGTTACTGGAAAGTCTCCGATAGTAAAGATATCTGTAAGAAATAATGTTCAGTGATGGTGTCAAAGCTACCACTGAAGTTTGTTCTACTGAAAACAATATGGGAAGCAGTCTTCTGTAAAAGTCTGAACAGGCACGGCGGAAACAAGTAGACATTGGAATTGGGGGGTGGGGGTGACAGACCGAAGGGGTTCGTGGATATGCTCCCCCGTAAAAGTTTTAAAAATAGATGTCCTGAACTGCAATTCCCTGCATTCTACAAGTAAAATGCATCTCTGCCTTAAGATTTACTACCAACATTTTTGATTCAGAATAACTGGAAGGGTTAGTGCTCCCCACAACTGCTCCGCCGTTCCTGTTGAAAGATTAGTTTTCAAAAATATCTCAAACAAAAATGTTAGACATTGGATCACGATACTGAGCTCAACGTGTGAACTGGATTGATTTTGTGTGTGTGTGTGGGAGGGGGGGGGGGGGGGGGAGAGGGGGCGTTGCTAATCTCCTTAAGTAAACTAAGGTACGTCAAATTTGAAGTTTCTGGCATTACCCTTTTTATATATATATGTAGTTTTAATGCTATCACTATTTATAGGGCAAATGACTTTATATTTTTATTACAAATGGGTAATACAGATACATCTGGTTCAAAATATTATTATACTGGTTTAAATACTAAGTTAATGATCAGTAAAGAGTGGATTTTTTATTTATTTTTGGTTGGGGGTGGAAAGGAATGTTTTATTTCACAATGCCCTCAACATATTTCAATCATGTGGTTATATGGAGGCCAACCACACAGATGAGAGGAAACCTGCTGCACCACACAATGGGCTACTCTTTCCAATTAGCAGCAAGGATCTTTTTATATATAGCATCCCACAGACAGGATAGTACACACCACGACCTTTCTTACAACAGTTGTGGAGCAATGGCTAGAATGAGAAATAGCAGAAAAAGATCACAAAATGATGTTGACCAATCCCACCTGTTAATATTAACAGAAATAAATTGTTTAAACCAAATTATATTAGTATCAATGATAAAGAATCATTCTCAGTGTACTTCTAAAGCAATACATGGTCCCTATCAGGACCAAAATATTTTCGTATCTCTTAAAATCAAAAGCTAAAAAAAAGGGGGTAAATCACCATGAAAGACAATCTTGATTTGTAACAATACATAATAAACCCATACACAAAAATTCATATCCATATCAGATACAGAAAAAAGGGTACGGAAAACTATATGTGGGAGAGGAAGACAGACAGAAGTGTGGAGACAAAGCTTATAGTTTCCTCCGGTTGAACCAGTAGGAGACTTAATAAAGTTTTATTATTTCTTAATGAATAAAACAGACAACTAACAAATTGCAAAATAGTTAAAAATGACACATTTTATTTCTTTCAAAACGTAACTGAAAGAATAACTGTTACACAGAGGAAACACCAATACAAAACGACAAGTATACATATATTGTAAAACAAAAAAGTAAATGAAACGGCAGTTTGCTAAAAATTCATACTGAAAATATTGCACAGTTATAGTAATATAGAAAGTAAAATGTTTCTCTGTTTTTGACAAATAATATGCACCTGTATAATAAAATCATAAATACAAGATGGATTTTGCTACTTTGGTTATACAGTTAATACTAGAATAGTGTAACTTTTAAATAATACACATACAGGGCTCAAAAAAGCCTGTGGCCAGGTCGCCAAATGCGACCAATGTCCCACTTGGACAACTTAAATATTAAAACATAATGGCGTTAATCGCCCAAATAATATTATTTGGGCAATCTTCTTTAGAGCAATAACATATGAGCCACTATTAATATTTGTATCGCATATATTTATTTCACATTAAAATCTTGCTCGTGGTTCATGGTTCGCTTTACCTTAATTTACCTTATTATTTTTTTGGGCCATCATATTTTTTTGTGAGTTTTGAGCCCTGCACATGTACAAATATTATATACTGATGTCCAAAAGAAACTTTACATACATAAAACTTGAATAATTTGATAAATAATGTTTCTAATTGAAAAGAACCAATTTAGAAACCACCTTACACTTTGCATGTTGAAATTCATGACAGTTTCATATCACACTGTACCATTTGATGGTTTTCTTTAATACAATTTCAAGCCCTGTAAAGTTTCTTTTGTGTGTCAGTATAGTTTTATTAGTCATTCCAAAGACACTACATACAGACTATTGCTAAAACAATAATCTTCTGATTAAAATGTCTCTATCAACATTGCTCATTCAAGCCTAAACAGTGGTGCTGAATTTATCTGCATGCAATATACAGCAAAGCAATGGCATTATAAACAAACAATATATAAATAATTAATTAAACAATTAGTTTTTCATCTGTGATATTGTATTCTTTGACAATCAATATTTGAATTCCCACTCATAGTAAAGTGTAATCATGCAATCAGTCCATGTCCTCACTAACGGATTCTACACTCACTCCACCACTCCCAGTGCTACATCAACAACCTCACTGTAACATTATATCAACCCCTGCAATTGCCCACGACAATCAGCAATGCCATGGAGGTTTTAATCTCCACAACACTTTTTTTCTCCACTGCATGCTTTTTGCTGTAGACCATTTTCTTAATTGCAAGGGTTATTTGATATATATTTATTAATTTTGACTAGAAATCATGCAAGCATTACATATATATAGAGGTTTCATACATAGTTACCAACCAAATTCCATGCCGTACAATAATTTTTGTAAAAGACATTTTCCTAAAAACCTCTTCAGGATTATTGTGCGTTTATCAGTAATATTACAATGTCTGGACATGAATTGCCAATCACTAATTTTAATTTTCCATCACATTCCATGGCTATATATATATATATATATATATATATATATATATATATATATATTAAATTTAACATTTAAATTTTAGCACATTGTAGCTCAGTACAACCAAATTTTAATTAAAATGCTATAATCTACCTGAATTTAAAACCTATGCTTCTAAGCTTAAGATGTACTCAAAATATTTTAACAGACAGAACAAAATAGGAGTCCTTTGTCATTACTAGTAATAGCACCATTACCATAAAGTTGCAATATTGAGTATGCTGCTATTTAATCCTTTTTACAACAGATTATAGTTCTTTTTTTCCAGGTTATGTCGAAACAAAGCATTTAACGTTATCAACACTGGAAAAATGGGACACCTTTGTATTGAAAATGGAGATAAGACATATTATATTGCATAAAAGCAATTAATGGTGTCCATGCATTAGTAGGTTGGTTGCCTGGGGGGGGGGGGGGGGGGGAGAGAGAGAGAGAGAGATAGAGAGAGAGAGAGAGAGACTGACTTAGATCCTTTTCACCGACAATATTAAATAAGTAAAACAATGTAGAAAGAATGATATAAATATCAATCATGTATATGTACAATGTAATATATTATACAAGTATATAGCATAACATCTGCTAATATAAATTAAATACAAATAGCTACACCATTAAAATATTACAAACTGTGCTTTCCAAAACAGAATAACTTTCTGTCAAAAAAGTGTATACTTCAAATGAAACATTTTGATGAACATAAAATTCATTTACCTACCATGTGAAAAAACAATGTATGGCCAAAATGTTGTCAGCCATGTATATTTACCATCTGATATTTCATATTTTAATGCCTCACAACAAAGCAAGAGTTCAGTCAATGCTTATACATATATATTGATTTTCATACCACGACATATGGATAGCTTGTTAACACACTTTTTATTGATTGGATACAACATTTCTTTACTATTAGGCCACAATATGTTGGCTGTTGTTTTATGAAAATTTCCATCCATCTGTAAACTTGAACCAGGATTTTTTTTGTATTGCAACAAGGATAAAACTGCCACAAATAGAGACTTAGAAACATAATAAATTACACAGATAAATAATACACTCAATAAAATTAATGAAGGGCCTGTAGAAATGGTAATTATTTGATAGTGTTTAGCATCTCAGTGTTTCTGTCAGAAAAATATTTCTGGGTATGGCGCTATGGAATTGAATGCCTACCCGAGAAAGAAAATGGGTGAAGTTTAGGGTTAGGATTAAGAAAATTATACAGTGGTGATAAGAGTAATTAATTTTGTCGAAAGGGTTAACTTAAAATAATAAAATCTGCAAAACAATTTGGGTATGGTACCATACTCGTTTTACTCTCTGGCAGAAACCTGCATGTTTTGATCACAGATGACCTCTCAACATTGTTTCAGTATAATTTGACACCTGATACATGCAACAATTATTTATTTGGCATGAATTCATTATACGTTGGTTCATGACGATACCTGTCATTTTGTTTGCTTTAAATTGTTTCTTAAATAATTATTTTATTAATACAACATCCACACCTTACAACAGAAAAAGATTCATATTTAAAGAAAAAATTTGAATACATCCATTGGTCCATAAGTTTGTCGAGTAAACAATACAATCACACCTGTTCAAGTGACCACCTTTATTCAGCAGACACATCTCAAGAACCTAGTTTTAATAATATACATTGTGTAAACAAAATTTATAAAATAAGTCCACTGGAGTCGCATACATCTACCAGGTAAAGTAATGCTAATTTAGCTTCTTCTTTTCCATAGAAATTTACAATCAACAACTGCTAATATTGCAGTTTTTGGTGGAGGTTTTTGTTATTGTTCTAATATTCCACTAAAAATAAAACATTTATGGGCAGGCACATCTGAATGTTTTGTTGCTACATGAATAAATACCATTATAGACAGTTGCAAGTATGTGAGAATTACAAAATGTTTGACATCCAATAGCCGGTGATTAATAAATCAATGTTCTCTAGTGGTGTTGTTAAATAAAACTAACTAACTTTAACCACATAAAATATCTAATAATTCATTAATCAATGTACATACATTCATTTAACATGACTAGAGCCACACCTCTAGCCAATATACTCTTGGTGCCAATTAAAAATAAACACATGTTAAACAATATAATCTGTACTAGTATTTCCTATCTACTCTTCTTTCTATTAATATGATGAGCAAAACAATGTAAAAACTAAGAAATTAAAATGTTGAATTGCACAGTATAGACTGATAACGATAATACTTTATAGATTATACAAATAAAAGGTTGTGTACACACCTTAAAAAAACAAGGAGTAAAACAATGTATCTAAATACAAGCATTGATGTAAACAATAAATACAAGCATTGATGTAAATACAAGCAGTGATGTAAACAATAAATACAAGCAGTGATGTAAACCATAAAACAAGCAGAGATGTAAACAATAATAAGCAGGTGTATGTAAAAAGAAACAAAAAGAAACAAAAGAAACCACAGACTGGCTAATGTTCTTCAATGGGTCTAACATGATGTTTGTCATTTCGTACAAGAAACCCATATGATATTCTTTCTTCCACTTGGCATATAAATATAGGTAATCAGAAAACAAGCATATCGAAAAATATGCTAAGTCAAATTTAAATTGGCTAAAAATGCATTTTAAAACAAAGTTTACCAAATAGTGAACACAATTTCCCCCCAGCATAAACTCAAAAATGCATCACTGACAAAATACATATTAATGGTCTACACAATGTATGTCCTGGTACCTGTATGTATATAGGTCTAATATAAATGTCATACAGTCGTGTTATATAATTAGCGTAATAACAAAGAAACAAAATAAAAGTAGATTTTAATTTTATTTTATTTCTAATCAGTTACCAGTCACTAAATTTGAGGATTAAAACAATTTAATGTATATCCATTCTTTGGTTAAAAGATATATAGCAAAACTCAATATTTCAACAGCCCAAAAATGCAATAGTTCTTACAAATGGCAGATGATTTTTTTTAACGTAGCTTTTCTATTTGGCAAATAAAAAAAATCTACAGATTAAAACTTCATTAAGTCTTAGGTCTTTTGATTATTATTTCATTTAAAATTACACAATTACTCTGGTCAAATCATCCACATGGTCAGTCGGTGAATCAGAAGATACACTGTACAATCTAGCCAACCACATCTACCCACTGGTAGTCAGCTCTATTGGTGATCTGCATGCTGTACCTACAGTTCATGCAATTTACTAAATAAAGGAATTTTTTAACAATAGGAAAATTGATTTTTGATAGCATGGTAACTTTGACAACAAACATACTCATTCTGGCATATATGCTAGTGACAAATGACAAAGACAAAAAGATTAAAACTTGTCACATATTTTCTTTCACTTTTTTACTGGCATCCCTACAGCCTATGAAAGTTTGATGATGCGATATTGATTGGACGTGAATCTGATGAAGAGAGACATCAAAGGACTTAATACTAAATCAATGTGATCCTATTTCAGAAAGGCGTTAGGACTGTGTGTTAACAACACTGTGTTTAATAGAGTCCAGAAAGGTTTGCTAACATACATGTACTGTAGGCATGATGGGATACAAGACTGATCTTCGGATGCTTGGTTCTTCAACAATGCAATATTGTAATTCATCCACAGACTGCACAGCCAAGAGATCTGAAATAGAGAGATAATGGAAATGAACACTGCTAGTAGCTACATACCTCACTATGAAAACAAATGATAGAAGTAATTAATTGCTCCTCTAACTTAAGATTATGGCAAGGCTCGAATTTAATTTTTTTGAGTGAGAAGCAATGCTTGCTTGTCAGACTTTAATTGGGAAGCAAATGCTTGAAACAGAACCAATTCTAGCTCATAGGTTTTGGTATTTTTACACCCATTTTATGTAAATTATAGTAAATAAACAATTAGTCTCTCTTCATACAGGGGACAGGACGCAGCCCAGTTGTAAAGTGCTCGCCTGATGCGTGGTCAGTCCCAGATCAATCCCCGTCGGTGGGCTCATTGGGCTATTTCTCATTCTAGGCAGTGCACCATGAATGGTATATAATATTATAAAGGCCATGGTCTGTGCTATCCTGTCTGTGGGATGGTGCATATAAAAGATCCCTTGCTACTAATGGAAAAATGTAGCGGGTTTCCTATCTGAGACTACATGTCACAATTACCAAATGTTTGACATCCAATAGCCAATGATTAATAAATCAATGTGTTCTATAGTGGTGTTGTTAAACAAAACAAACTTTAACTTTTCGTACATGTAGGGCTCGTCCGTATCAAAAATAGATATATGCCCTAACAAATGAGTTAACTAGGATTTTTATTAGCCATATTGACATTTTTTTACCCAAAATTAATTGAAGCAGTAAACTACACTAGACTCAAAACTTAACCATTTTTCACCCATAGCAATTTATTTTTTTACAACTGCCTACTGATGGCAATTTTGAACATACCTAAATGAAATTTTTTAAAATGGGACTTTCGCAGCAAATGAATGAAAAGGATATTGTGCTGTATAAAGTGTATTTCAAATGTACAACATTACAAGAGGCAATAAAACTCAAAGAACAGTGTGCCCAACAATTTTTTTTAAATTCTTCTGAAGGTAACATTAAGACCACTCCCAGTCCTCTAAACTATTAATGTAATGTAAAAATGTATAATGCTATTTCATTCTGACCAATCAACAACATTGTCTTTGCACTGGACAAGTCAAACTACTGGTGGACAAGTAGATTTCTAGGTGTACCTGTCTGGTGTACTAGTGGGAAATTCTGCTTATTTCTATCACTGTGATCGCTCTCTGCCACTAAAGATAACTATAACGAAAATATAGAATGGGCTCCCTACCATATTATTCCGCTGTAAATTGTAATACAATAAAAATCCTGTTTGATGCAAAATTGTTACACTGATAATTTTCGAGTTCGCTGATAACAAATATTTCACATAGTAACCACTAATACACTCACTACAGGAAGAAACACGACAACACCTACATATTCAACTGGAACATTATTGAAATATTTTCTATCTGCGAACTTGAAAACCATCAATGTAACGGTATTTAGCGCTATTTTCTATTAGAGCGGAAATCTTTGCCTACTGTATGATAGGCAGCCATTCCATGTTATAGACAGCTATTCCGTGTTTTTGCTATACAGTTATCTCTGGTGGCAGAGAGTGATCCAAATGTCCATCTAGCTCTCGAACAGCAGAGTTGCTCACTATCTGACGTACATGTACTGGTTTGTGGATATAAATAAATTGCGCATATTGATTGAATAAATTGAATGCTGAGGACACATTTTAACCAAATGAGCTGAATCTGTATTGAATATGTTAAGAGTCATGGTTTCGCTTAATTCTGTACTTTGTATAATACTAATCATGAATGCCTATACTGTATACAGGGTTCATACACTACAAACATTTTCATTTTCCTGGACTTTTAAGCACTATTTTGGTTCAGGGCTAGCTCTGACACTCGCCAACTGAGAATTTTGAAAGCAGTTGGCGAATTTTATTTTAATTTGGCGAAAAAAAATCACATAATAATTGACATTTTTTTGAAAATAACTGTTGAATTCTGCAATTTTTTAAGTTTAACAGACAATTTGGCGAAATATTTTGCTCACCCATAGCTAGCTCAGTGGTTCATTTTCCAGGACTTTTTTGTACATTTCCCCAGGAGTCTAAATACATTTTTTGTTCAACAACACCCCAATATACTGTTTATTCAGTGGTTGTTATGTCTCAAACGTAAGCTACACATAATCTAGATATATCACATGGATGCTAAAGTTGTAAAAATACATAAATAAAAAGATATTGTAGTGTGCATATTCTTTTTGACTGCAGCAAAACACTGCATAGCCATAATACTATCTAACCACATTGTGGATATATTTTTTAAGGCATTCAGATCCAGAATTATATAACTTTATATATACAGACCTTTAGATTGCACTAAAGTAAATATTTTTACTTCAATACCACTGAAATGTTAAGCTTAATTTGACTGATATACCTTGAAATGCTTTTCAGCAACATCTTTACCAGCTGTTAATAACATTACTATATTAACAAGATCTCAGGGTTCACAGAACAAACAAAACACCAGTCGTGCACAAATAATAGTTATCTGGAATAATAATCCATTAAAGTATTACAAATAAACAATAAATGCATAAACAATGTACTGGGGAGTCGTTATATAAAACGAAATAAATTTTATGTTCAATTTATATTATCCAAATTTTAATTTTTTTTTTTTAAAAGCTCTTCTACCCAAAAATATGAAGAAGAAAAAAAAAGAGTAATATCCAGATTTAATATTTAAAAAACCCAAGAACAAACACATTAATTAATACATTTACGGTATTACGTTTATACGTCGGTGCTTATAGAGTACATGTATATATGTACTTAAATCATCATTCATTTGTGGTTTTTGAAAAGTACCTAATGCAAAATTACATAAATCATATAAACATGTTTATATAAAATTATTTTAAACTCATTAGTCACATTAGTGATATGATGTTTCAAATGCAAAATTTACCGGAATTATACCCATTTCGGTAAGTAACTACTAGTAAATGTCAAATGCTTTATTTATTGATTGCACAAAAATAATCTCTTGGAAGTGGACTCTTGGCACCACTAGTTTACATATCAAAACTAACCCATAAAATGATGTGTTGATATGTATTGAGACGTCAATGGAGATCAAAAGAATGTGTCAACTACAAGTTCACAAATTCTGCATGAGTCGCTGCACAGAAGCATAGCAGACATAAGACTTAGGAGTACATGTTTTGTTGGAAGGTGCAGATTACAGCTATCTACTGATTTATTTATCTTTAACAGTATTTTCGAATTCACAAATGTCAGAAACAAGACTGCCAACACCTACATAATTTATTAAACCAATAACAAGTTGTGTTCATTTGTATTCAGGCCTTCTCGCGGTGTATATAAGTTAACAGCAGACCAATGGCAGTGGACCTGTTTAAGTGTTATAATTACCATTGTGTGTAGGATATTGTTTGGAACCAGATGTCAAAATGTGATTATTTATAAATATATTGTTCAAATAATTATTAAATGAAGAAAAAATAAATAAAAATAATAATAATAAAATACCAGGACTTTCCAGGAGGTCAATTAAATTTTCCAGGAGTATTAAGCACTTTCCAGGATGAAAATAAAATTTAAGCACTTCCAGGATTTTCCAGGATGTGTGCGAACACTGCTATAGCAGCAGGACTTCTAGATTATGGTATCCCCATTCCCATCGCTAGTGATATTCAATGTTGGGTTAGTAAATATCTACTATTACCATGCCTGACCACTAGTGAAAAAAAAGTTAAATGTTGCAGTTAAAGGAATGCTTAAGCAAGGCTTTTGCACTGGTAAGCATATTCAACAATATATATTGCTTAATATCAACAAGTATCATCTTATATTTAATCAATAAAAAGGTTAAATGCGACAGTTACAGTATTATATATAACAGGCGCAGTCATTTTGTACCATCCCAGTGATGAAGCCCTCTGGCGAGTCGGTGGTTACGTAATACTTCACGTATGGGTCTTAGAACTGGTGACACACACATACCTGATTTTTGCAGATACATGCATTGCAGTGTTCTGTAATATCCATCCCAGTAAGCCAGCAATGAGTAGATTTTTCAATACAAAATAAACCACCATTGTGAAAGTGTCGAAATAACTGTATTATGTTCTGTCCATACAATAACCCATGCACTGAAATGATAATTGTTGTGGGTTTTTTTTAGTTAATTGGTCTTTTCTTTCCATGGCCTGTACCCGTGGTTCCTGATTGGCAGGTGTATATTTGTATGGTCACCATTCAAGGTAATTACCCTACTTCCCACTGTCTAGACACAAAAAGACTACTTGCCTGTTTTTTAAGATCACAGGGTATTGTGGCATAACCTGCCAACCCTAAAATGATAATGGACATTATCAGCCGTCCTGCTTTATTACTGTAAATCATTCTGTAAAACCCTTGATTTAAGTAGACTTTCCAATCTAAAATCACAAAACTTACCAATTACATAGTCCCAAAGAAAAGAAAATTATCACATGAGTATCGTGAGTGATCGTTTTTGCTCCAACGTACTCTACCAATAGGCCTAATAATATGCATTTTTTCTTTGGATTTTTTAAGAAAGAAAAATACTATACAACTCCATTTTGTTCTATTGATGCAAATTGAAATTTATTTAGTTAAATACTTTATTATACTATCAAGTCATTAATGTTGTTTTACAAGTCAGGTTGATGAAAGTGAAGTGCCTTGTCATAAATTAGAGTATTTGTTTACACTGTGTATACAGGAGGTGGTCGGAGCTGACGTCACTTTGGCCCAAGTTATAGTACCGGACGCCACGAAAACAAAAGAAAATGGCTGCCCTCAGTCAGCAGGAATAATCCAGACCTTGCTTTTTAAGGTGCGCGGGTGCGACCACGCTCGTTCAGCTCACATAATTTCAATCTGATGAGTGTGAAAAACAGCACACGTTACACTCAACAAACGGCACATGTAAAATAGATGGGTATATTTATTTCCACTGTTTACAAAAATCAACAGTTTTTATAGCTCATTTAGCTGATAGGAAAGTCCTTTTATTAAAACAATAAAAATTAAAAACATGACAGTGGCTTCCGTGCATTCGTTAAACTGGTATTTTTCTTTGTTGAACAAATCGGGAAATACAGGTTTAATACTAATAATAGACAATTTTGTAGATGTACCAGTCAAAATCCAATCTACATCACCTATTTTATTTATTTTGGAGAGTGATTTTTCACTCGCCTTAGCATATTGAGATGTGCGATTTTCCACTCACCTGTAATTTTCAAAAACCAAGGACTGATAATCACGTTGTTTTTATTAAAGGGACATTCCTGAGTTTGCTGCAATTTTAAAGATGTTATCGACAAACAGAGACTTTCTGATGACTGTAATTACATATAAAATATATTTTTCTGCATAAAATATTAGTGGCTATATATTAAACGTGTTTCTGATCATTCTAATATTTGTACTAGGTTAAATTTCATTTTATTTCTTAAATTTCTTTTTTCCGTACGTACAAATATTATTTGAAGACAAAATCCAGCTTGGGCTTCTTACAAATATTAAGATGACCAGAAACATTGAATATACAGACACTGATATTCTAAACAAGAAAATATATTTAATATGAAAGTTTAATCGTTGAAATATTTTATTAGTCGAAAACATCTTACAATGCAGCAAACTCGGGAATGTCCCTTTAACTCTAAAATTATGCGTTTTTCATTTGTTAAAGTGTCAGTATATGTTGGTGATCCGGGTATGCATCTTTCCAACACACAGGCTCATGTTTGCGTTTACTCTCCCTTTAAGTCTATTTTGTAAATATGAATATCCTGACCCCACCCCAGCACCCAATGTTAGTACATTTAACCTTTATCTCCCTCTGGGTGACATATCTAATTATAACTAAATATATATTTTTTTTATTTAGTAAAAATATCGTAACTTTTAATTATTATTTTAATTATGTTAACAGTAAGTTAATATAATTTTACTAAATAAAATTGCAAAAACTCAAGTTATTTTCTATTGTAAACTGACAGGAGTGTTCTGTATTGTGATTGCTTAATTACATTCTTTTTCCGGGATCAAATGAAAATAACACCTGGAAAGCTAATGACGTCATTAGCAATTGGAACAGGCGAAGTTGACGATTCAAAGTTCTACAGTTAGATTGTAGCCAGGTATTTTTTTCAAGAAATGCCAAATATACAGTTAGTTCTGTAGAAAAATGATTCAGTTTACAATGGACATAACCATATGGAGTTTTTAGATTTGCGGGTGTTATTGTCGATTTGATGCCCACAAATGTTTCATTTTTCACCTCAGGCTAACACCTTCGGTCAAAAATGACATTTGCGGGATCAAATAGACAATAACACCTGCAAATCTAAAAACTCCATATGGTTATCTCCTAAACAAAATGTCAGTTATTACATGAAATTATTTTGCCAAGTTAAAATATAATCTGCCAACTGCTTTAAAAATTTGCAATTGGTGAATTTGGCGGGTGCCAGAGCTAGCCCTGGCCTCCAACCCTACCCCCCGCAATAAAAGGAAAATCATACACACCTTATTATACAGTATTTGTTATCACAAAAAAAGTATTAGCTTAAGGTCAGCCTGTGCCAGGTGCAGTCGAGTTGAGATTCTGGGGTGTGGTTCCCAGATTGTCAGTGTTCACATGTCCACCACCCATACTCGTAGTAGATCGGGGCGTGGTTGTGGCTGATGGCAGTTTCAGTTCAGGCTTCCATATCAAACTATAGTATGTTGCCAAGACAATGGCTGCTAGCGAAACTGCAAGAACATATGCCAAAACAGTGGCCAGTCGTACCCACTTTTTGTTTGTTTTTGCAGCCATTTTGTGCTTGTTTTTCTCCACGGTAAAAGTGGAAGGCGTGCCTTTTGACACATTCGGAGCGTTTTTACTTCGGAAATTTGTTCCTCCGTCTTCTTTATCCATTTTGATGATATTCCAAGACAGGTTTCCTGTGGAAAGAGCAGCTGCAAATTCTTGGAGATAAGATTAACTGACGGAAATGCAACAAAACCACACCTTCGGAATCTGCCAATTTCTGAAAATCTGCGAAAATACTAGAGGCGCCCTCTTTTCTACTATTTCCAATGTAAGGACCATAACTCTTGCTACAGTTTTCATACGGTATCCACGTTTCAATGTATGTACCTGGAAGAAAAATTAAGCACCCTCTGAGATAATGGATTACAATATGTCACAAGCAGTGTGGCGTAGGGAGGGGAGGTCCACGCCCCCAATAATTTTGTTTTAATATATCAAATTTTATAAAATCATATACTATTAGTGTGGGTCCCCCCCCCCCCCCACCCCCCCCCCCCCACCCCCCCCCCCCCCCCCCCCCCCCCCCCCCATAAAATCCTGGCAACGTCAGTGGTCGCAAGTAATTGCAAATTGTAATTGTAATGTCAGTGATTATTATTACAAGAATGACTAAAGTATGACTCGAGTTTCGGAGATCCTACATATAAAACATTAAAAACATAAAACAGTAGCTGTTAATCAATTTTCAATTGACTAGAAATACACATACATGTATTGCTAATGAAGATTTTTTAAAACAAAATGTTCCCTGAAATAGTATTCCATAGAAAGAATGAGACCGTTCATGTGTGACGGTAACGACTAAAGCTGTATCCTAACCGGATGCGAGCGATTACTATCTTAGAAATCATTGATTTCAATCGCAGTAGGCCTATCCTAACCGCACGCGTACCGTACGACATATACATTTGTCGTGTTGCACGCATGCGGTTCAAATGCGACAGTTGAAATCAATGATTTTCAAAATAATCGCTCGCGTCCGGTTAGGATACAGCTTAAAGTCATGATGGCAGGCAAGTGCACCATGCCTCCCATGCTTTTCCCCAAAATTCAGTATAATCACGCATCAAATTTGGGTATTTAACGTGATGTCTGGCACTGTTCAATCGTTCTCTATGAACATGGTGTGAAAGAGGATATCAGAAGCGCAAATAATCGGAATGCATTCTAAAGGGATGTCCTTGTAAGCTATCGGGCATCAACTGGGCTACCATTAGAGTCATCAGTCGACTGGTAAGAAAACATGGGCAAATCAATGATGTGAAGGACCGACCACGGTCTGGACGACCTCGCGTAACGTAATTAGCGTGAAGACGGAGCATTGCTTCGGTTAGTACGACGACCACCATCAGAGAATACGTTTTACATGACAGGTTTAGAATCTGAGGATAAAGCGGAGAATCCATTGGCCAGATTCCTGGTCACTGATAGTCGATAGAGTCTGGAGGCACAGAGATATGGCCTATACACCCAGAAACATCAGACCATCTGTCCTTTACAGGGGAAGTTCGTTAATTGTTTGGGAGGGTGTGTGGGTGTGGGTGTCTCACATGATTACAAACTGGACTTGGTCGCCACACAATGTAATCTCAGGTGATCAGTACATTTAAGATGTCTTGGAACCAGTTGTTGTTCCGACAACCATTCACTCGCCACAAGGCCTGTTTACATGGATAACGACACCAGACCTCATCGTTCCCGGGCAGTAACAGCCTACATCCAGACCAACGTTAACGCTGTGACGACTATGCCTTGGCCAGCCATGAATCCAGGGCCCGTGCTTATAAAACTTTTAGAGTCCAGACTCAATCTCTAATGACGTCACACCCATACAATTTGTATGGTGCTCATGAGCGTACATAGGATTTTGAAAAGGGGGGTTCCAAAATAGATTGCAGAGATATTGGGAATATATTTCTATGTTGAGTTTTGAAAAGGGGGGGTTCCAAAATAGATTGCAGAGATATTGGGCATATATTTCTATGTTGAGTAAATATAATGTCAGATATATTAAATTATAAAAAAGCTATTTCGGGGGGGGGGGGGGGAGGGGAGATTCGGTCGAACCCATCGAACCCCCCCCCCCCTCCCCGATGTTCGCCTATGGTGCTGTCATGACATTAGTGTCTCAGACTTAGTCTCGTCTAGACTCTAAAAGTTTTATAAGTACCAGGCCTGATCGAATTCACTGAAGCACATTTGGGACATCATATACGGACAATGGAGCCACCCGTACAGAATGTACATGAATTTGAAGCAGCTTTGCACCAGGAATGGCTGCAGTTGCCTCATCAGTATATCCGACGTTTGACCGGAGGGATGAGACGCCGAGCGCAGACCATCATCCAGACACGTGGCGGGTTTACTCGTTAGTGAACCTTTTGATTACGGGAGTCATCTATGGACTTACAGTGACGTTTTTCTCAGAAATAATGAAGTCTTATGAACTCTGCAGCTCCATACTTGAAAATGATATGTTTTTGGTGTAAAACCGCGCCAGTGCTTATGCGACAATATTGCGGTTAAAATCTAAAATCTAATACAATCTTATTGTCAAAAGGTTGTTACAATTCACATTAATTTTTCTTAGCTCATTTTGTCAGTAATTTCATGACATAACTTGCTTTATTAGTCATTGTACAATTTCTGGGGGTGCTTAACGTTTTTCTTTGTGTATATTTAACATTTAGCTGCAATTAATATTGAGTACATTATTGTATCATACATTATTCGTTGAATTTAAAAACTCTAATTACTGCTTCATGGCCATATCAAGTTGCAACCTCAGATTAAAAAGGGACCGTTTTATCTACCTGAACAAAAAAAAAAAATATATATATATATATTAAAAAGGGACCGGGACCGTTTTATCTACCTGAAGATGGCCTTCTATTACTGTGCTTTAATTGTTTTGTTGCTGCCACCCCAGTTCATTAAAATAAACCTTTGGCATACATATATGCCTGAGGCTTATTTTAATGAACTACTAGCTGCCACCCTCTCCCGCTATTGTTTTCAACTATGTACAGCCCTGAACTTGTAGTTGTACTCAAAATAACCTAATATGGATAAACTGTTTTCATAAGACTGGACCTTGATGGTTTATAGGACCCCACGACTGGTATTTCAAAGATCATGATATATGCTGTCCTGTCTATGGAAAATTGCATATAAAAGATCCCTCGATGCTAATGAAAAAACAAACTGTTTATATTGGAGTCAATGTACTGTTGTTTGCCAAATTACACAAAAAGTAATTAAACTGGAGATGTTCTTAACTCAACTTTTAGCCTCTGTCTATTGTTGTTTGCCAAATTACACAAAAAGTAATTAAACTTAAATGTCAAGCTTATAAACCCCAAGCATTTTATGTACCATATCAAACTTCTTATTTGAAAATCTGGACAATAAAATTCTTTAAATAGGAAAAATTGGTGTCATATATTGTTTGGTTCATTGGATCTTGAATTTGGCTGTACATCTTTTTTTTTGAACCAAGTTACTAAACACATACAGGTTGAATTAGAATCAATGGTTATAGACCCCAAGAGAGTACCATGTTCAAACTTCTTGCAAGGTTTCAGCTGGACACACAAAATTATTAGCAATTTGGAAAAGGTTTGTGCAAAAAAACAAATAAAAAATTTAATTACGGACAAATAAAATATCAATGAAAGTGCTGTATTAGTTTTTAAAAAATCTTTTGTGAAAACCCTTTTGAGGTGGTCCAAATACACTACACGCAGGGGACATGCAGGTTGAAGACATGCACACAAAATACAATTTTTGAATTAACATTTTGGCAAATTAGTAATAAAATATAAATGCCAAATTCAAGTTTAATTTGCATTTGGTCTGGCAAATGAGAGCTTAAACCCTGCCTTTGGCAAATATTTATTACTTTAGGCACCCATGCTTTAACTGGTTTCTTCAGTAGCAAAACCCCCCCCCCAAAAAAACAAAAAAACAAAACAATTATGTATAATCATTTCTGAACCCATTACAGCCCAAATGTTATTGATCCATGGCATGGTTTAAACTGTTGTTCGCCAAATACATTTTACATGTAGTTGAATTTGGCCAGGAAATGTCATTACCATTTTACCAAAAAGCTAATTACAAAACCGTGTGTCGTGTGTCATTTGTAGGTGTATAGCTATTTTGAAAAATAATTGTTTAGCTAAATGTTACTTGAATTTGGCTACAGATTTTCTGATCAAATTTGCCAAATTGTATTAATTTTTGACGTCCTGGTTAAACCCTATTGATCCATGTATTGGGAACCCATATGTAGCTTCACTTGGCCTTAGTGTAGTGGTTAAGTTATTAAATGTAAGGGTGGTACAGATTCAACTGAATGATGTTGGGGTATGCACATCTTCCTCGTATTTTAAAATGTCTGTCAGAGAGATGTATATATCATCTTGGTCGGCTGGGTATTATATAGACAATAACTTAAGAGTTACGAGGAATTACGGATTATCTGTCCCGAGTGAAATTAATGTTGTCAGTCACGAGCTTTAGCGAGTGACTGACCACATTAATTTCATGAGGGACAGATACTCTGTAATTCCGAGTATCGAGTGGGTTATTGTATTTATTACCCATAGTGTAAATAGTTTATAAACTTTAACTTTAAACTTCTTATATGACACAAATTATACAATATACAAGACGTGAAAGTCTGAGGAAACTGATGATGTCACGAAAGAAAAGTAACCAGAGACTTGACAGTCGAGGAAACCGATGATGTCACCAAACTAACGTCATGATGTCAGCGGGGAAAGATAGTTTCTATCTTTCCCTAGAGAAAGATAGAAAATATATTCACCCTCACTGCCCATGAGTAATAAAATTAAAGATACAATATGTCATAGTGCTGGCTTCAGTGAGTAGAAATTTCCTAATTAGCTGAGCAGTACTTGGTCTCCACATTAACAGGGGTGAGACGAGGCTTGATGTGCAGTCAGTCTAGGATCGATCCCCGTCTGTGGACCCATTGGGCTATTTCTCGTTCCAGCCAGTGCTCTACAACTGGTGTAACAAAGGCTGTGGTATGTGCTATCCTGTCTATGGGATGGTGCATATAAAAGATCCCTTGCTGCTTATCGAAAAGAGTAGCCCATGCAGTGGCGACAGCAGGTTTCCTCTCTCAATATTTGTGTGGTCCTTAACCACATGTCTGACGCCATATAACTGTAAATAAAATGTGTTAAGTGTGTTGTTAAATAAAACATTTATTTCCTTCCTTCCACATGTAAAATCAACGTCTAATACAGAAGTGTGAACCAACAACCTTTTGTATATTATATGTCCAATGTTCTGTCAGCTGAGCTGACTCTCACTAACTGAAGTGGTACCACAGAGTGTACAGAATTAGAGATATGAAAAAAAAAATTGAGAACATTTTAAACACCAACATGTAAACAAAATATATTTAATAACAATATAATGTTGCAGTACAATAATCTAATACAATAACATAACAATGTAAAGTACAGAGTCCTCAATTAATACAACTATTATTGATCAAATCTTCAAATTCGGGCAAAAGAGATCGAGATATTTAGACAAAAAAAGCTGACTGAAACCTTTTAACCATGTATTTTCATCATTCTAACCACAATATTAATTGTAATCCATGTAAAAATGTGTAGTGATTAGTTTGCAACCGTATATATAACCGTTTGGCATAATACTACCGGTAATATGAATAAATATTGTTATCCAGATTCAGGCATTTTCGGTTAATGTGAGCCTGTGTGCCTATTGTTTGAGTTACCATTAAGCAAATATAACTTATTTTCCCCTGTACGTATACATGTAGTTACATCTGTACACAGTCACATCTAATTACATCAGATTCTTTACTTGTATACTGGAGACCACAATAAATGCAAATCACGGTTATTGTTTGTCTGTAGGTTAAATTGATAACAGATGTTCAATTCTGTGATGTGATAAACAGTATATCGACCTGTAAAACTCCTGAATACCAATAAGTCTTAATCTCTTCTTTAAAAAATTTAATGTAATATACTAACATTGTTACAGCTAAAAATGATATTTCTGTTTCTTTTAATGTTCGGTTAGTTACAGCTGTACATAATTATAGTTACATATGTACACACAGTCGCAACAATACATACATTCATACCTATTGTCACATCTGATCATCTGTACATAGTAGTATATGAATAGTCACATCTGACCATTTATAGTCACATCTGACCATGTAGAGACATTTATTTATATTGGCACATCTGAACAAGTAGTCACATAAAATGCAGAATGTAACGTTTTATGTTCACTTCAATAAAAAAATAAAACTCATTATTCCCCATCACAAGACATAAGGCATAAGTAAACAAGGACGATGCTTGTTACCATGGAGACCAGAATCTTCTAAAGAATAAATGGAATTAATGCCTTCCTTGACTTAGGGTAATCTTCAAACTTTTCAAGGTACCATCTACAAAACAGTAAAAAATACAGTGGATAAAAATACACATTTGTTTTATTTTACAATAATTCAAACGTGCCATGGAGCACATAATTCAACACTAAAATGTTATCACTTTACACATCATCCAGTATTAAATGCGCTCTGTCACAGATGGTTGGCCTAATTACTGACCCAACAAAATATTATATGACAATATATACATTTGATTTGTACCTAAAAGTACTTTATTGAACCATCTACATAACCACCATATCACACTTATTATTGATATTTTATAAAAATAATTGAATTATGGGTACGGTCCATAATTCTGAGAAAGATAATGGCTATTTGGAGAGCAGAGGTGTGATGTATTATTTTGAGTCACGTGACGGGCATTCCCCGAATAACCGCAATGCCAAAACGATTTACCAAGCTCGTGTAACGAGAACGCTTGGCCATCCTCTGCGACGTAGGGTAAATAGAAAACAAAAACCCAATGAAAATAAGTTATTAAAAATTAATAAAAACATATACTGAATGATATTAAGCTTATACATTCATTTATTTTAGTAACAGAAGCATGTTAAACGTCGACAATCCCGACTAGTTAGGCCTTTGCATCTATAGGTAAATTTATCGTTAGTCGTACGCGAAAAACTCTAAACATCTGGATCACAAACACCGTCAGCTATTATGGCATATTTTGTATAATAATGAATTTGACAAGGTGGAAAATGACGGTGTTTTTGATCCAGATGTTTAGAGTTTTTCGCGTACGACTAACGATAAATTTACCTATAGATGCAAATTCATTATTATACAAAATATGCCATAATAGCTGACTTGGGATAGGAATTGTTACATTTTTAAAGAATACTCTGAACTAGACGGTGTTTATATATGATGTGACTATATATACGAAGGCCGTGTCTATAGCCTCCACTAATGAGGGCTGGCTATATTCACAGCAAAAATGTATATAGGCGGTAAATAAGTACATGTATTTGATTGGTCCATATTACCGAACCATCTGGAACAGGAGGAATACATACTACAGTGCATTTTCTGAACAGGGGACGGGGTGGGGGAGTATATGAATTTAGCGGACCCTTTTGTGTATGTTTTCCATAGATATATGAATAGCGTCATATTGTCCCTACAGTACTAACAAAAAATTAATTATAATAAATAAATAAATAAATAATAAATAATAATAATAACAATAATAATGATGATGATGATGATGATAATTCCCAAACAAAAATTGTAAGCTTAATAAATAGCTGGTAACAACCTTGCGGCAAGGTAGTAACTACCGCGTTTCGAGCTAGTATTTGGAACCTTTTTACAACCTTGCCGCAAGCTTGCGACGAGCTTCTTGCAACCTTGCAACGAGCTTCTTGCAACCTTGCGACGAGCTTCTTGCAACCTTGCGACGAGCTTCCTGCAAGCTTATTCAGTTTAAGCTAGTATTTGGAACCTTTTTACAACCTTGCCGCAAGCTTGCGACGAGCTTCCCGCAAGCTTGTTGCAAGCTTGCGACAAGCTTCCCGCAAGCTTATTCAGTTTAAGCTAGTATTTGGAACCTTTTTACAACCTTGCTGCAAGCTTGCGACGAGCTTCCCGCAAGCTTGCGACGAGCTACCCGCACGCTTACGACGAGCTTCCCGCAAGCTTGCAACAAGCTTCCTGCAAGCTTGCGACGATCTACCTACAAGCTTGCATAAGTGGCAGCCATCTTGCATCTTGTATAATTCTTTAAAAAAAACCCAATGGTTTTAAAGTGAAAAACATGAACAGTTAAAACAAAAAAATAGGTGCTACATGTTGTCAGATACTTAGGCTACAAAATTAGTTTACCTGTCTGATAGACATGGTCCATTTATGTGGGATAGTCTTGACTAAACAAAAAAAAAAAAAAAAAAAATATGCTAAAAATCTCCTGGTCCATATTCTTCTTCTTCTTCTTGTTTAGGTTATATTCCCTCCACTATCTGGAGATCCACACTGTGGTGTAAAGTCATTTGTTTGTTTTCTTCTTGTTTTTCTTTTTTCTCCTGTTCCACCAAGCAGGATTCAACCAAACTTGGTCCAAATGATCCTCTTATAGACCTGACCAAGTGTTGTTATTTTTCAGGACAATAAAAATTCCAAGATGGCCGCCCTGGCCTCTGAATAACTGAGACATTTTTAACTTTTACTCAAGTTCCACCATGCAAATTTAAACCATATGTATTCCTAATGATCCTCTCATGGCTCTGACCAAGTTTGTTATTTTTTCGGGCAGATTTAAAATCAAGATCGCTGCCCTGGCCTCTGATTGACAGACCTTTTTTTGCTTCTTTTCAAGGTCCACCAGGCAGGTTTCAATCAAACTTAGTCCAAATGATTCTCTCATGACTTACTAAGTGTTGTTATTTTTGTGGCTGATTCAAAATCCAAGATGGCCACCCTGGCCTCTGATTGGCTCAGACATTTTCAACATCTTCTCAAATTCCACCAGGCTAATTTCAACCAAACATGGCCCATGTCATCCTCTCATGGCCATGCATATGTTATTATTTTTGGGGCCAATTGAAAATCCAATTATTACAAGATGATTCTGTTTTAACCATATTGTATTATCATTCGAATGTATTAATATTAATTTTGTTTTAATTATTATTGTAAATACTATCTAAATATGTAACATGTATGTTGGTTGTTTAGCCACTGTTCCCACTGAATTGATAAATCATATGAGAAGTTATGAATTAAAAAAAAATAACCATGAAAATTATTTGGACTTAGCTTTTTCTCCACAAGTGTAGACATGCTTTCACAGTTGAAGATATACATGCAGCAAGCTTACAAAAATGAAAACATGCTTGCGGGAAGCTTGCACAGTTGAAGATATGCATGCAGCAAGCTTGCGCAAGCTTGCAAAATGAAAACATGCTTGCGGGAAGCTTGCACAGTTGAAGATATGCATGCAGCAAGCTTGCGCATGCTTTCACAAATGAAAACATGCATGCGGCAAGCTTGCAGAAATACTGACTACCTTACGCGAGCTAAATGTTAGCTTGCAAATAGCTTGCATTGCTTGTACTACCTTGTAACAACCTTGTAACTACCTTGCAACAACCTAGCCGCAAGCATGCATTTTTGTTTGGGAATGATGACGATGAATAAATAAATAAATAAATAAAAATAATAATTACAAATTATCAGCGGCTGAGGTAGATTAACTGAAAGAGAAACTAACTACGGACAGTACACAAACTAACAACAGGGCTTGAACTTAATAATTTTTCACTGATTGCAATTTTGAGGCTGCTTACATAAATTTTGTAAAAAAGTTAATTTTACCGTAAATAAATATGACTAAAAGGTTATTTTGCTGTATTTAGTCACATTTCAAATGCTCAAAATCGCAAGGGCCAATAAAACTCAAAATACATTTTTTTTATAGGCTACTAGTAAAGCTTAGACCACTCCCGGGTCCCCCTCTAAATTTATGTAATGTTTCTGTAACAACCGCCCCCACCCACCCCACTGCGACATGATTTTACCAACATTATAATACATGTAATAATAATAATAATAATAATAATAATAATACACAATTATTACTACTACTACTACTACGACAAAACATGCAACAGTACACTGTTTTTTTTACGCTATACATTAAAACCGAAATACCACTTTGTGAACCAGTCAAAATAATTTGCACACGTGCCTAATAATAATAATAATAATAATAATAATAATAAATGGTGAGTTCATGTTCCGACTGTTTATTTTTTTTTCCCCAGCATATTCGCGGTTATTTTCGTCATGAAATAATATATTTTTTATTATTTACCATGTATATAGCCGGCCCTCATTTGCCAAGTCTCTATACATGGCGATCATTTATATAAAATCCACAAATACATTATACAGTTGTCGTATATATAGCTTCATCACTACGAGTCTGTTTTTCCGTATTTTTATGACTTTTTACAAGAAGACTTCCAAATTTTAAAATTGAAGCGTGTCGTGGAATTCCCTCGATCGTAGTTCAATTAAAATGTTTTGGATCATACAGTAACTAGGTTTGGTATTCCAAATGAATGTAATTTCCATTTATAATGCCTATTTAGAGAAACAAGGCCCACTAAATCCGTGACTGAGCTCCTTTAAACACAATTTAAGTTTTAAAAGTAACTAATATGTATAAATTTGTCTAATTAAATGCTTATTTCAATTGATACATGCCTATTACCCACTTTACCTGAGGCAATATCTTTTCCACTAAGCAATACCATGTCTCCTTTTCATATTGGATATAGAATCAAACCTCCCCCACTTTCCACATGAAACTGTTAATATATTATTTGAATTGCTGATTTTAATATTTGTAAAACTACACAATGAAAACATGCAATATTGTCTACTATAAAAATATGTTATTATCTTTTGTACAAACTAAACTTTGAAATTTAATACACTTAATAAAATATTCTAATTATAAGAATGTACAGTTGTCGATAATGCTCAAACAATAAGTATCCCAACACTTGGCCTAACGTTCTTTATATAGTGCAATATTTTCAATTTTGTTTTTGAGAAGACCCCTACAAATCCACACACACCTGCTGTATGAAACTGACAATTGCTTGGCATTTATACTATGTCCAATACCACTATCCAGCAATTTGTGTAGACTTTTGACAAAATCTGCTGATAGCGAAGACAGACAAGCTTAACAAAAGTGCACTTGTGTTTGTATTTTGCATTTGTAACCAAAGATCACAGCTATAAACTACTAATACCTATGGTGCTGACAGGCCCTTGGTCCAATGTTGCAGGTTGTGAAGATGGCAAATGCAAGAGCTGGAAGACTGGAAGCAGCCAAAGCAAATCCCCACCACTCCAAAATCTCGCCAAAAAAATTGGCTCCAGATACGTGATTGAACATGCCACCTGGAATGTAAAGAGCACATTTGTGAAAACACTTGTGAAAACACTTATAATATATAATCTATTACATGTATTTCCTTATTTGTTAGTTATTATTAATAAATTAAAAACATTTTTACATCTCTGATTTGCCTGGGAAAAAGCAGCAAACAGATTTAATTTCCACAAAACACAAATTGTAATTTTGATATTCAAGAATTAATTATATGTGGAATCGATTAATTCAAGGTTATTTATCACATGTATATGTAAAAACACTAAATGGTGGTACTTGCAAAAAGAATAATGAATCTTTAAGCACCTAGATATCACTATGAGTCGGAGAGAAATGTGTCAACGGGGCATCATTTGTCATACCTGACATGACACATGCCTGATTAAGCAATAAACTGTTACCAATAATAACAATCTAATTAAAATTAGCTCCACTGGTTAATTACTATAACCTGTGGATCTAACAGCACCCCTTTGGAGCTCATGTCCAGTTGACCTTTCATTCGACCAATCAAAACCTTACTTGCAAAATCAAGCCAGTGATTTGAAAAGAATTTGAAAACATTCGGGATTATGCAGAGGGTATACAAAATGATTCGGGTGAATTACGAAGTATGCCGGAAACTAATTTCGATAATTTTTTTTATATAAAATTTGTTTCAAGATGAAAAACCCCAAAACGTGATGGTATAGCCATAAAATCTGTTTATACTAGTATACAATCCAGAGTTTATTACTGCTCTTTTTCCCTTGTTTTTTAATGTTAAAATAGACCAACAAGTTCGCCTATTGCATAAATAGTCTCGCCCGATATTTTTAGCATTTGTATGCTCCCGAATAACGCTATAAAAGGTGAAGTGTAATTGGTCGATATTTAAATTGTTATTTATAGATGAAATGTCACCTGGACATAGGAGTCCACACGATGCTGTTAGATCTACTGGTAGACCAGTAGAGCTAATTTTAATCAGATTGCCAATAATACCACCAAACAAGATACAAACAAAATAATAGTTGTCACCTTTAGGTATTTTGTAATCTTTTTCTCCTGGTTTTCTCAAATTTCTTAAAATGGAATCTGAGTGGATGTTGATGATCATCCCAATAAAGAATGTTATCACACCTGCAAAATAAATAAAAAAAGGTATTCTTGTTAATAAATACAGGGATCGAACACCCTCTTAAGAATAAAAGCTGAAATGTTTTATAAGCTGAAAATCCCAATACACAATATCAAGATTAAAAAATTATTTTACATGAAAATAACTAAAATCTGATAAAAAGCTAAAATACCACATCCTTCTAAAAGAATGTTAAAATTTGTTTTTGTTTTACAACACTACTAGAGTACACTAACTTGTTAATCATTGGCTATTGGGGGTCAAACGTTTTGTAATTTTTGTTCATTAGTAGCAAGGAATCTTTTATGTGCACCATCTCACATACAGGATAACACATACCATTGCCTTTGATATACCAATCATGTTGATTGAGAAATAGCCCAATTGGCCCAACGATTTTAAACTGACCGCACAGCAGGCAAGCTCTTTACCACAGGGCTACATCCTGCCCTCTTAGAAAAGAAAGCCAAGAATGATCCAATATGGATGCCCCTTCCCCATTATAAACTCCAGGCTATGCCAATACATTCAATATTGGCTGTGCTAAATGTTTGTTTATTGACCTACTTATCTTCATACAAATTATTTACTCACCTAAAATAAAATGAGCTCTAAAAATCTCATCTGGTCCAAAGATGGCCCATCGAAATAAATGAGCACTTTGTAGATATCCATTAACTGAACAAAAACCTAAGGCCATCACAAATACAACAAATGATGTTGGTTTGCCTCCATTAATTAACAGAGGATAGATTAAAGTCCTGAAAATGGAAAAGATAGAATATAATGAAACAATACTGATCATGATAAAGTACAGTCCAACATCTAAAAGGAATGAATCTCATATTTCGTTAATAACATTATTTAAACTATGGTAGTATTATCCAAATACCAATATTAAGAAGCCAACTCTTACTTGAGAGGATATCTATATTTAATACATTATTCAAACACACATATTTATTTGTATTTGGTTTGACAAAGATAGTTCAATTTGAACACATTTTTCAACTCTATTCAACAAACTTGGAATTTTTATTTCTGGCTTGGACAAAAAATTATAAGGCTTTTTGATGTACATATTCATTGTTTGAAATTGTACTTTGCTTTAAATTAACTTTGAATTGTGAAATATGTATTCATAAAACGTAGCTGTAACATTTTAAAGAAAATCTAAGTAATATATATACATGTATTTAGATAGATCTTACAGCTCTTTTATTACCGGTACATAAAATAAAATAAAATAATGTTCCAAAATTACTCTTATTCAAGTTTAATGTTTGAATTGTTTACACACTATACCTGATCTATACATGTTCACAAATATATGTGATGTATTCACTTTTGAGTATAGTTCACAAAAATATGTTGTATTCACCTTTGAGTATAGTGTATGAGTAACAGAGCAAGAAGAATTTGATTTGGCGTCTGGTAAAGCTGTAGACATTGTGTAAAGCACATTAGATAAATTGGTATGACCAAGGATGGAAGTTCTTGAATGAGCCATGCAATTCTGGCATCCAATAAAATGCCCCATCCACATCTTGAATACCGACCATATGGTACATTTATAACTTGCAATACAGCACTGCTAAAAATAGCGGCAATGATCATTATGTAGGAAATATAATTTATCAACCGCTTTTCACATCCACCTGCTAGTTCAAGGATGAAGTCCCACATGCTGCCTGTTGCTGAAATGAATACAATTGTTGGTTAAGTATGGTACATTTCTTTAGTTCTCAATATAGATGCCATATTAAAACAATAGAAATAAAATATGAAAAATAAAATTGGGTGTGGATTTGGCTGCATATCTCATAAGTTAATGGTGTATGTGAGGGCGTTTGTGT
The DNA here is from genome assembly GCF_016097555.1 of Gigantopelta aegis. NCBI lineage: Eukaryota > Metazoa > Mollusca > Gastropoda > Neomphalida > Peltospiridae > Gigantopelta > Gigantopelta aegis. The sequence goes on from NC_054702.1 coordinate 15,270,164, forward strand.
GTGTGTATGAGGGAGAGAGAGACAGAGAGAGGAAAAAACAGAGAGAGAGAGATGGAGAGAGAGACAGAGACCGGGAGAGAGAGAGAAAGACAGAAAGAGAGACACATAGAGCGACAGAGAGAGATGGGGGGGGGGGGGGGGGGGAGACAGAGAGAGGGAAAGCCTCCTTCAATCACAGTTAGCAGTTTAAACATTCCCTCTCAGTCTGTAAAATAGGAGGCAGAATGTCCCCTATGATGGTCTCAACCAGTGACCCAAACCTTGGTCAAGATATAAATAAAACTGTAATATCTGCCCATAGTGAAGAATGTTGTTTCAGGGGCATAGGGTTGGGAGGATTTAGACGACTGCCCCTGCTGAAGCTAAAACATTTTTTTTGAAGCGCAATATTAGACTATTCATGTAGGTATCCAGAGAAATTGTAGACAACAAATCCAGACTGTGCTATATATCTATCTATCTATCTATCTATCTATAGATATATATATCTATCTATCTATATATAGATATCTAGATACATATATATATATATATATATATATATATATATATGTATCTATATATAGTGGTTATTTCATGGTTTTGTTCGAATACGATTTTTATGTCAACGAGTGATGTGTGAAAACCATATTTTCACGAGTTGACATAAAAATTGTATTCGGAAAAACACCATGAAATGGTCTATTTATTATATACATATTTCCTAATTTTTGACAATATCTTTCGCTCTTTGGTAATATCTTTCACTTATCCTATCGAAAACACGTAACATCATGATATATTTCTTCCTATGGAATTTTGCCAGAAAATTTACTTTACCATAGACTTTTAAAAAGAAATTTGATTAAAATTTATCTTTATTAACATTTATTTAACAATACTGCGGTGCAAACATACCTGACAAAGCGATCCTCTAAAAACTCCCACAAAAACAAAACGAGTCGAACGCCGTTAAATTCTTACACTTACACTCGATGACACTACATTGTGTCATCATTATTTAGCTTCGTATTCAATTTGTTTTATATATTTTATCGTAATTGCACTTCGTATCCCGTTTTTATAGGTACAGTTGTTTAAATTACATTTTTTATTTTTCAAATACGATCAGATGCATTGGTAATCATCAAATTTAAATACGAAGAACCGAGACAAAGGGAGATAATTTAATCATGCACTTCTACAAAAAAGTAAATACGACTTCTATATTTTCACTGTAGCTAAAATAGTGAAAATATGACTTTTCACCGGATATGACTTTTATGGTTTCCGTAGATCTATATATTTCATTGCTATGTATATAATAAATCTATATATATATATATATATATATATATATATATATATATATATCTATATATATCTATATATCATCGACGTCCTAAACTGCGTTCACCTAACGACAAGATCACGAATACGATATTTACGGAAATACTATTCTACATTTTTCAGCTACGATACGTGAAACGTGGGCGTAAAACAAATCCATTCTAGTAAATAAAAGTGAAACACCCTCCAGTAAACAGGAAAGAGTGCGACGTTTCTGTGTTCAAGGAAACATTCAATTTGTCAAGCGTTCTGGTCCAGTCCGCGTTTTACCAACACCCACCGCTAACACTTATTGTCAATTCTGATAGGCATTACGTTCATACCAGTGAATAGTTTGTAAAATATCATTTTATTTACAAATTGATTCTTAATTAACACAATTTATATACTAAATATAATTTACAACTGTTATCAATGGATTATTAATACTATTCACTAAAGTAGAAGCACAAACATGTAGCATACATTTTGCAGATCGAATATAATAACTGAAAACAAATTCTAACAACAGGGGTGTCAAACATCATAAAAATTAAATGCTTTGGCCCTGTTGGTCTTGCACGTGTGAAGTCATGTGACACGCACCGAATGTTAACTCATCTTTCTCCATTTTAAGTCAATTTCTACGAGTCAAGTGGACCCGATATCGGTAATTTTAAGGAATAAACAAAAACGACTTAGTAAAATTAATGGTTTTAGGAGTGTAAAGTTTTGTATTTAGATACTTACTTGTTTGAACTTTACTGTTAATGAAAATGTTCTAGAACTGTGAAGAAAAACCTCACAAATGAACGACAAGCAGACGATAACAAATCGGATGTTAAGTGCGCGAACCGTGCACGAGGAAACAAAGTGAACGGAGTTGGAAGCATAACGCAGTTAGGGACGTTGACAATATATATATATATATATATATATATATATTATTATTATTTTCACTGGATCGAGATCAGTTTTTTTATGCACGTAATATTTAAACAAATCAAGTAAATACAGCTTCATTATTTGTGGCCCATACGTTCTTCAACACTGGTAGCGCTACATAAATTATAAGTATTACAGTTCTATTAAAAAATCCACCAATGTTTTTACAAACTGCACACATAAACGTTTTTTCGAAAACATTTTCCTTTTATTTTTACATCAAGCCAAACTGAATTTATCAAAAAAAATATATATATGTTCAGTGGAAACTGAAGGTATGGAGGTATAGCCCATTTGGATTTCAACAAACACGACAACACATACCACTAATGTTTATCTAGCTGGCTTGTTAGCTGTGTCAGTGTGTGTAAAAAGATTTTATAAAAACAAACAAAACAACAACTTTGAAGTTTGAAATTAATTAATTACGAAACAATGCATTTTTATTTATTTCTTAATATGATAAATTTATTATAAAATCAAAAATTAATAATAATACAAATTTAAAGGGGGGTGGCGGAGAGGGGTGCGGGTGGATATAACACCGAAAATGACTTTTTACATAACAACCAAATTTCTAAAATCACTTTGGACGCCACTCAATTGTAACTCTTCAATTCAAAAAGAAATGAAAGTGTTGCATTTCCGTTTTGAGAGAAATGTATCAAATTTAGTTATTATAAACTAATTTTAAACGATGGCGGTAATATTAGAAACATCGCTTGGTGATTTAACTATAGATCTTTACACAGACGAAAGACCGCGATGTAAGCTGCAACTATGGATTTTTGGTTTTTAGTTTCTCGTAGTCGAAACGTATTGCCTTTGTATCTCAGGACAGGTGTTTTCGATGCGATTGAGTTTTCGTTTCGGCGATGTTCATTTACTTTTATTGTGCAAAACGCGGCCATGGAGTAGGTACAAAGTGGCTACAACATTTAATGTTTGGCTAATAAAATACTACCTAAATTAACCATATTTTATTAGTTTTCAAAGATATATTCTACATATATCTGTAAATGGCTAAACTACAATTATTTCCAGTGTGAGACCTGTAACTGTAAGTGTAACTGCTTACATCATTCATGTTTGAATTTTTTCTTGTGATTGCTCACATATGTTCTGTTACATTCTACCAAATAGAACTTGAGAACCACAGTTGATCTCTGAAAAAATTTAACATTAATTTTAAATCACATTGGCATCATAATATATGTAATATATCAAAATTAAATACTTTTTATGAGAAAAAAATCTAGTCACTTCGCCCTCCTTCGTAAAAATTAACTGTATGACACATAAATTATAAAAAAGACTTGGAGACTTGTTTGTACAGAATATACATGTAACATGTAGTATCCCTGTGATCAAACCTGTATCAAAATATCTGTGATCTTTAATCAGTTTAATGTAATTACTGTTTGTTACCTTGGTCAGACAATAATAATTAATATAATATATATATATTTTTATGAACACCTGAGTGTTTTGTGAAGACCTCTGACAGTATTGCATTCATATTATTTTATATGGAGAGCTATCATGGCTAACATTAAAAATTAAGAACTCACTAAACTTTAGTAAAAGTCTGGGATGCGGTGAACTCGTATGGAAACTAACTCGTATTAACGGAAAACTCGTATGGAAAACGAACTCGTATGGAAAAAATAACGGTGAACTCGTATGGGGATGTATGGATATGCAGATATACTAACTTTGATATTTCGCTTAAATGTGTATTTTGACACTTGTTTTGTATACATGCTTCTTATTTATGTCCCCATCAGTCAACTATTTGCGTGTCAACCGCAGTTTGTGCGTCAACGGCAGTCACCTATAATTAAAACAAGTTGCTATACAGTTATGGATATATCAGTTTGTTCACTGCATTTTCCCACATACGAGTTTGTCTTCCATACAAGTTCACTTGTGGATTTCCATACGACTTCACTGCATTTTCCCCCATACGAGTAAGTTTTCCATACAAGTTCACCGCAAGCCAAAAGTCTTACCTGTTCTTAAACTTATAATACATGTATAATACTATAAATATGCATGGATCTCACTATTACTTACCTTTCTTTTCTTTTCTCCAGGTTGCCTAAATTTTCTAAAGCTCTGCAAGATCAAGTATTACAATTTTTCTCTCTTCCACTCAATACAGGTATATGTAGGAGAGTTTATATTATAAGTTTAGTAAAGTACCAATTTTTTTTGTGCACAAATTTACCTGTACATGGACATCTTGTGATCTACATGTGCTTATTTTAGGTTTATATATACATGTATGTACATGTATACTTAAATAACACTTATTGTCAATAGAGTTATTTTGTTAGTATACATTTTAGGTACAGTTCAATATTTTTAACAATGCAGGTGTGTATTGTAGACATTCACAGCAATACCCAATAGTTTTTTTTAAGTGTTAACCTTTTTGTTAATGTTAAAATTAATTCTAATACAACTGTCATATAAGCCTTGTTCTCAATGGTTACTTTTCATGATAAATCAGATGATAGAAGTACGCTGTCATGGGCAACCAGAATTTATCATGATGACAAAATTCCTAGAACTCGTCCGATATGCTGTCACTTAACCTCACAGGTGGTGTTTTCGTTGGTATATTAATTCCGCGTCTTCCGTTATATTTAAACATCGTTATAAATAATTTTCAAACAAATTACTAACTTCAGATGAAAATGATGTTATTGTTCTTATTTTATTATTATTTTGTGCTATTGTATTTTTTAACACATCGTTAGCAGCAATGAACACCCACCCTCCCCAAGTAAGATCCGGTCCCTGATCGATCGCAGTTCTTTCAATTCGACCATGTGTCTAGTCTGTGTTTCCAAAATGACACAAGCGGGTTCATCAGAAATAATTGTATGACAATCTGAAGTACACCATTTTTGTTTAGAACATACTTTTTGGAACAATAATAGTGGTTTCCATAGAAATTTGGCAAGGCATGGTAGACCAAACATTTTTTGGGCATTTTCACCATTTTCGGGGCACTTGTATTTCATTAAAAATACACAAAAATTAATTGAAATAAACATTAATGTAATTTATGTGCTTGCTTTAATAAGTGAATGGTAAAAGATATAAAAGGTATATTTTATTAATTAATAATACCTTTTTGGGTGTTTTATAAAGGCAATTTTAGAATTAATTACTGAAAAAGGCTTGTTTAATGTCAGGGCAGCATGGTGCTGATTAAGGCAAGATGGTGCTAGACTATTGAGGCATGGTGCCGCACCATGCTAAAACAAGCTAGGGAAAACACTAAATAAAATTGATAAAGAAGACAAGATGGAAATAAACTCTTGATTTTGTAAACGCAAATTTTAAACAACATTAACTGCTTTAAAATATCGCAACATTTTGAAAAACTCTTTTAAATAATACTTACCATTTTGTAAATGAATATTATTTTATGTATTTATAAAAGCAATAAGTGAAAATATGTTAGTAAAAGTTATAAACTTGTAGACCTACCCCATCAACATGGTTCTTGTTCAAAATTAATGCAGGAAAATTCGTCGAAATAATTCAATAATAAGAGGTTGAAACACCCCTTCACAAATGTAAAGTCCAATCATATCATGACATATTACGTTTTGCAACAAAAATTAACAGCAAACGAAAATATAGTTGTAGTGTATCCTGTTTTATAAGAAATCATGTTCAAAATACAGGCAGGCTACAATACTAATAAATTTGCCTTTGCTTCGCTCCTAAGTTAGTAATGTCATGTCAAAGGAAAGAAACAAATATTACACCATACTTTTACTTACTACAACTGTACAAGGGTTTTCATTGAATATCATAAGTAAGAAGAATAGATACTTAGGTTTTTAAAATTTGTGGCATTTCTTTTATAAAAACACAATAAAATTTCTTAGGTGTAGTATTAGAATAGGGATGATATCACTGTGGTTCACTATAAGGATTTGTCACAAAATTTTTGGATTTAGGGACTCGACTTTGTCTCGTCGGCAGATCCAAATTTGGTGATAAATCCTTATAGTTAACAACGAAACACAGTGATATTATCCCCTAAATGAATACCATATATTTTCAATTTTCATTATGCAACATTAAGATTAATTTCATTGTGTTGTACAGTGTATATATAAAAGAACTCTAGCAACTTGAAATCCTTTCTAAATATAAATAAAATATATACATGTACATATAACTTTTGTTTTGTCCTATCAAACATGTAGTTTTTTCTTAACCCAAAACCACCAATAATTTTGGTTGAATCAATATGTTTTGAATTTTATCATTTCAGCGGAATCTTGTCGCTCAGACAGGGGATCCTACTGGAACTGGACGTGGTGGTGAATCTTTGTTTGCGTAGGTCTAGATATATTTAAATAAAGATTATGTTTTATGTTTGATTTGTCATACAAAATATAAAGTAATTCAACTTTGAATTGATTTCCCTCAGTGGAGAGGCACATGATTCAGCAATCCATTCACTGTACCTTGGATGGTCCCCATCTAGAATGTCAATATGCACATATGAAAATTCCTTTTCTGTTAACTGATAATAAGTATGGTGGCAAGAAAGTTTCTTTTATCATTTTAGGCCAAGTTTCACAATTACTATATAAATATATATACTGAAACATAATAATAGTTTCTGATAATGTGTGATATGGTGTCATTGAACAAACATTTAATTTTCTCTGATAAACTGGCATAGATGTATGTTTTAAAACATTCAGCTTATGTGCAGTTTACACTTATTTTCCTTTCAGCCAACTTTATGGTGAGCAAGCCAAGTTCTTCGACATGGAGACTACTCCTCGGATTAAACACAAGAAGCATGGAACTGTTTCTATGGTTAACAATGGTAGTGGAATGCATGGATCACAGGTACATACAACTGCTGGGTTTTTTTTCTCTCCAATCTTACAAGCGACTCTCATTTTAGGTCTTTATTGGTAGATCTAACCCAAACCAGGCCTCTGAGATTGCAAAATGTAGGAGAGCAAAAAGCAGGAGCACCTGATAATAACATTTTTCAAGAGAGAACTTTAAAATAAGAAGAGCAGTTTCACATATTTAAAACAAATATAGAGCATACATCTAAAGTAAAATTTTAAGTAACATAAATAATAAAGCAAAATAATCAAAGGCAAGTGTGGAATAGCCACTTTCTGTGTTTGGATGAGTATGAGGCATGGAAAGGACTAAAAACCATTGTTATCACATAACTACATTTAGCAAACGAGGTACAGCTGGCAGAGCACTAACAGTAGGAATAATACATTTGGAATTAATATTTGCTGAATAAAATTTTTTTGAAATCGTTTACTGTATGTGTTTATCCCAGGTTATTGATCTGTATTCTCTTTTGGTCTTGTGCTAAAACCATTAAGGGTCAGAATTTACAAAGCATGTTTATGTTTTACATGCTGTAACTACATACATTTACAATAGTTAAACACCTGCATTTAAGAAAAATAGGCTTTGTAAATTTAGCCCTTAATCGTTTTCTTTTTTAAGTTTTTCATCACTCTGGCCGATAGCTTGGATTATCTGGATGGAGTGCACACAGTGTTTGGTGAGGTATCTGAGGGATTGGATGTTCTCTCCAAGATCAATGAAGTGTTCTGTGATACCGAACACAAACCATACATTGACACAAGGTACTTGTGTTTTATAGCCACTCATTGGGCAGATCCAGAATGTTGTAAGGGGGGAGAGGGTGTTTCACAAAGTTCTAAAAAGAGCAGGCAAATTAGCCAAGCTCCCAAAGGGATCAGCCAATACACTATGTCTTATGAGCCAAAGTTAAGAAAAGGGATCATTGCATGCTTATCGAATAGTTTTCTCTCTTCTTTTTTTTCTAGGAAAGTTACACCTGACTAAGGGATAAATACTTTGTGTACCTTCGTTTCATTGTTTTTTTCAAATTGACAGATTCAATTAAATTGTGTCTACTCAGTTTAATATCATTTTGTTTTCTATAATCATAATACAAAAAATAGAGAAAAGTAACATAAACATAAAACTGACCTTTTTTGAGATATATTGTAGGCACTGATTTGTTATTAGCCACATTTCTGTTATATTTTTAGAATCTACCACACAATCATTATCGATGACCCCTTTGATGACCCACCAGACCTACAAATACCAGACCGGTCCCCAGAACCAACAAAAGAGATGCTTGATGTAAGAATGGGTCATGTTTACTTACATTTCTAGTACTATTCCTTCTGCTCCTGCACTTGTTATCTACATAATACAGATGTTCTGAAAACATTCCATTCTAAGGATAGGTTATTTATTCTATAAGATTTTAATAAAAGTTTAAGGCAACTTTAACATCTGTTATTAACAGTTGATGAATTAAATAATCTGATAAGTGTCACTCCTTTCAAAGAACACTTTGTATATGAAAGTTTATAAACAAATAATGCAGTACTCATCAAAGGCCATTTTTACCATGGCTAAACGTCTGTTCGAATACTATAGCTGAACTGTATCCTACGTATTTTTAAAACTGGCTTTGGTAGATTAGTGGTTTAACCATCAGACTTAAGACAGGCAGGTAATGGGTTCACATCCCATTACCAACCTCACCCCAAGTGAGTTTTAAAGGCTCAATGGGGAGGTGTAAAATCATTACATAGACTTTTCTCATACAAACCACTAATGTTTCTTCTCATTCTCTAGTCTAAATGTCTCAGTTGCTATATCTTAAATGCCTGATAGTTGCTAATTAAACAATATTCTGACCCATCATGGGGTGGGATGTAGCACTCGCTCGATGCACGGTCGGTCTGGGATCGATCCCCGTCAGTGGACCCATTGGGCTATTTCTCGTTCCAGCCAGTGCACCACGACTGGTATATCAAAGGCCATGGTATGTACTACCCTGTCTGTGGGATGGTGCATATAAAAGATCCCTTGCTGCTAATCGAAAAGAGTAGCCCATGAAGTGGCGATAGCGGGTTTCCTCTCTCAATATTTGTGTGGTCCGTAACCATATGTCTGACGCCATAAAACCGTAAATAAAATGTGTTGAGTGCGTCATTAACTAAAACATTTCTTTCTTTTTTCTTTCTTTCTGAGGCATCATTGAACACACCTTCCTTTCTTTTCTTATTACAGTCTTCACCAGGAAAGATGAACGATCACTCCCACTCCCCTTCACACACTTCTGAGAAGTTTTAATAGTGTGGCAAATTGATTGCCGCGTAATACAAATTTTAATACCTTTTATTTGAAACTTCATGTGACTGCTCGCCTAGGATCATTTCAAGAGAGTGATCATCAGCTCACCTTGATTTTGCTCATGGTAATGGGTATGGGAACTCTATTAACATGCCCATATCCAAAGTTAGATTCAAGCACGCCCACCCCAGACTTAGCCTCTGACTTCGCCAGTGACCAATTCCGGGGCAGTCTCCTGGTAATGACTGTATTACTGATGTGTGTGTTTCCTGTATGATTACAGAGTGGCAGAATTGCCGCTGATGAAGAGATTGATGACACCAAGGGGAAATCAGAACATGAGGTTAATGAGATGCTGGCAGAGAAAGAAGCTAAAGCCAATGCCCAACTTCTTGAAATGGTAAGCAGTGATTATCTGTTATTGTTTTCTGAAAGGCATCTTATTCAGGACTTTTACATATTAAAGTATTTATATGCTGGAGTAAAGTGTAAATAGGGAACATTTTGTTGTCAACATTTTAGTTAGCAACATTTCTGGTCTATTGAAAATTGAGTAGCAATTACTGTTTAATGTTTTAAAGCTTGCATAGCAAATCCCAATGTGATGCTGAACAAAATGTTCCTTGGTAAATGATAAAATTACTCTGGATGGAGGATCTGGAAAACAGCTGACAGTTATGTAATTATAAGAGCTTTATCAAAGAACAAGGGCAAGAAGAGTTGTCAGGTGACATTGAAATTTAGAATTGTTAGGGAAATTTTTCATCTCTGTAATGTGCATTGGACTGTGTTGGTCATGATTTGCTGATAAGTAGAGTTAACTTGTCTTTTATTAAAATCCAAGATGATGTTTGTTCAGCTGGCATTGGCTATTCTGATCCATTTTTCAATCATTTTAAACAGCTAGTACTAGATAAAAATTATTGACATTATTTGGTCTATACAGCCACAATTGAATGATCTAAGAAAAGATTGATAGCAGGGCTATATGGATTATGAAGGCTGTGGCGCTGGTTAAATAACATGCTTTTTGGAACAAATTAAACATACAGTTGAATCCCTTGATCGCATATTGGTTTATAGAACAAATTTGTTATTTGCAGGGCTCACCCTGTACATTGCCAGATTAGCTAATTTTTATACCAAATAGCTACCAAATTTAGACTTTGGCTAATAAAATATTCCTCAAATTAGCCACATTTTAATGATTTTCAAGGAAATACTCTACATTTCTGAAAATTGGCTAAACCCAAAAATTTCCCAGTGTGAGCCCTAATTTCCCAGTGTGAGCCCTGATTTGTATATTATATTTCTGCATAGAACTGTTTTGCATTAAAACGTCCTTAAAACATCCTGGATACTTAATATCCAATGCCATTTAACTGTACTTAAAAATATGTTGAGTTCCTTATTAAATAAAATTAAATAAAACACTTCTTCCTTCCTTCCTGGATTCTTACTATTGAATGAACAATATATATATACATTCCTTATTTGCTGTTTCGCTATTAGGTTGGAGATCTCCCCAGCCAGGATGTGAAGCCTCCGGATAACGTCTTGTTTGTCTGCAAACTCAACCCAGTGACCACGTCTGAGGATCTCGAGACTATCTTTTCACGATTCGGAGAGATTATCAGGTGCAGTTGCATAAGCATATGAGATGGGGGGGGTGGGTAGGGCTGGGGGAGCAACTGCCCTTCCCAGTGCTGGAGCAAATCCTCAACTTCGGGCAAAAATTATAGAAATACTTGGGCAAAATGAGCTGGCCTGAAATCATTTCACCTTGTATTTCCATCATTCTACCCACAACATTAGTTGTAAATCATGTAAAAAATGTGTTGTGATTCATTTGCAACCCTATATAACTATTTGGCAGTAATGCAAATATGAATAAATATAGTTATCCAGATTTGGGCATTTTCATTTAATTCGGGCAAAAATCAGCCCCTTACAAAAATGGTTGCCCATATACCTATGTGCAATTGTAGTGTTATAGTACCCTTTTATAAAAAAATTTAACAAAAATAGTAAATACATTTTATTTATATGTACAGTGGTGGCACCTACGTCTGCACACCGAAGTATTTGTGTTATATTTTAAAGTTAAAATCGTTCTTTAAAAATATTTGTTTTACCACCACAGTACAATGGAACAATAAATGTGTTACTACTGAAAGTTATTTTAATTAAAAAATTAAATTTTTTTAAACTGAAGTAATGAGCACATTTTCAGTCGCACCCCATGGCCTGTATTTACTGGCCTGCATGACAGCACATAAGTCTGCACAGCAAACATTAAAACAACCACTTTTGTCACTAATGTTCACAGAAGCAACATCAGATAATGGATCAGACTTTTTGTAACTTCCAGACAACAAACACTTCCTGTTATAGTCTGTTTCAGGAAATGTTTATTATGCAAATGAGATAAATATAAATGGTGTTCCATGCTCCTTAATTTAGATAACACAAAATGATAATATAAAAAAAGTCAATATCAAAATTTATGATCATTATTTAACAAAAGTTGTCTGTTATTAACTGTGCAAATGAGCACAATAGTGTTTGTTAGAAATATAGGACAATCAATGATAATTTTGAAACAGACTATAGCTAAAAATAGGCCATGCTGTAACTTATAAACACACACACACACACACACACACAGTTTACTAAAGCTGTGATTCTTATTATATCCCTCTACTTTTAGCTGTGAAGTAATAAAAGATCAGAGAACAGGTGAATCCTTGCAGTATGCCTTCATAGAGTTTGAAAAGGTAAGTTTTTCTGTCTGAACAACACTGACTATACCCTAAGATGTTCACAGCCAAATCTTAAAACTTATAGTGTTTACTGTAACTCGGCAGACCAAAAGATTGCCAACATACTTCTCTTTTTTAGCAATAATCTGTTTTTTTAATACAAAATTTAAAAATAAAATAAAAATATCGCCTTGCCAAATTGAATATCTTGCAAGCACATTTTGTCAAACTTGCATGCATCTGATTTAGAGTCCGCTTACTTCAACATGGATCTGATTTAGAGTCTGTATTTATGTTGTTTTTCCAGGAAGAGGATTGTGAAAATGCTTACTTCAAGATGGACAATGTGTTGATAGATGACCGGCGAATTCATGTTGACTTCAGCCAGTCTGTCTCCAAAATGTACCATAAGAAAGGTTATTATTCATTTGTTTACAAGACTATGTTGGTTGTTAACTATTAAACATTTTGTCTTGAACCTAGCCATTGAAATCTGTTCTTGCAGTATGCTTACTCTTGGTCTCTGGCTTTTTAACATAAAAAAACAAAATGTATTACAGTTAGTTTATTTTGTTTAACGACACCTCTAGAGCACATTGATCATCAGCTATTGGATGTCAAACATCTTGTAATTCTGACTCATAGTCATCAGAGAAAACTCGCTACATTTTTTCCTAATGCAGCAAGGGATCTTTTATGTGCACTTTTCCACACATACCACAGCCTTTGACCAGTTGTGGTGCACTGGTTGGAACGAGAAAAACCCAATCAGTTGAATGAATTCACCGAGGTGGTTTGATCCTGCGATGCAAGCACCTCAAGCAAGCTCTCAACATACTCAGCTAAATCCCACTCACAAAATGTATTCATGCATTGATTTGTATTATATGTGATCAGTGTTGTTGCTGCAGGTCATCTTAGTCACTAAACAGTGGTTAGTTAGTATTGGTCCACAACATCATCTTTGCTGGTCTGTGTAAAATTAAATATAAGATGTTTATTACTCTTCAGTATAAAAAAATCCTAACCATATCAGAGTGATAATGTCCAACTGAGGCTAACATCACACTGTTATCAGTGACCTATTTAGGAGGCCGAGTGCTTGCAAACAATTTAATGGGTACCATCATATTTATCAATCAATCAATCAGTTTATTTTGCCAAAGCTGAAATCAGCCATTGGCTAAAACATACAAAATACATCACATGGTTATTAATACAATAATGTCCAAATATAATCTAAATAAAATATGGTAGAAAACTACATTAAAATTAAATCAGAAAACACAAAATAAAGAAATGTATTTAAGAATGAATGATTAATTGATTATAATGTTAGAAGTAGTAATGGTGTTGATAATATAGTAGTGGTAGAGGAGGAAACAAGAACTATGACAGAAACGTTTTACGTCTTTACATTGCGTCTATCTAACATTAGGTATAAAACCCAGTAGCCCAGTAACCCTCCTGACAGGCCTCAGATTTGTCTGCTATTTGATAACAGTAGCATATGTGGTAGTAGTGTATTTCCTTTCTATGTAGACCAAGTGGTGCAATATATGAGCTGTTTCTTTCCTCTCCTCTTCTTTCACTGGAATTGAAGATGTATGTTATTAATTTCCATTCCTTACTTTCAGTGAGCCACATTATTTAAAACACACTTATAGGATATTAAACTTGCTACTATTTCATGCCAAGTTAAATTTCATTTGTCAGCTATTGTTGGCCAAAGACAACAGTGTAAGGTAGATGATTTTGAAATGTTTGAATGGCAATGAAATTGGATTTACAAAAGTTTTTTTTTTTTAATGACACCACTAGAGCACACTGATTAATTAATCATTGGCTATTTGATGTCAAACATTTGGTAATTTTGACTTGTAGTCAACAGAGGAAACCTGCTACATTTTTCCATCAGCAGCAAGAGATCTTTTTTATGCACTTTCCACAGACAGGAAAGCACATACCACAGCCTTTGACCAGTTGTGGCGCACTTGTTAGAACAAGAAAAAACCACAATCAATTCAATGGATCCACTGAGGTGGTTTGATCCTGTGATGGAAGCACCTCAGGTGAGCGCTCGACTGACTGAGCTAAATCCCTCCCCTTGGATTCATAAATGAAAATAATTTCACATGTAAACCTAATCTCAATTGAAAGCTTTTTTAATATACTTTAAATTTAACAAAATGGATAGAATCTTCAAATTGGACTTCATGAATTTATGAATGTAGATATTCAGTTCCTAGCATAAAAGAAAGTTGAGAAATAATAGATTTTAGAAATTAACAAAGGTATATTGTAAGGAAGTACTATGCAGTTTAATATAAAACATTATACAGTGAAACCCCTCTAAACCGGACAGCCACAGGACTGAATAAAATGTCCGGTATTCAGAGGTGTCTAATTTGTGGGGGTTCATGTCATTTCTTGATATCTCCAACAGTTTTCACTTAGTGACCTTAATGTTGGCTAAGATAAACTTTCAAATTGTGTAATGATTTTTACGTTAATTATCGAGTGGTAGTTGAACACAACAATGTTTTGCTGGACGTTCCGACATCTTGAAAATCGATATGGAAATGAAATGCCACTGACATCTATTCTATCACGCAAAACCAATTACTTTTTATTTTGCTAAATAAATGTTTTTAAAAGGAAAACAAATTCAAACAATATGAAAACAGTGCATCAAATTCATTGTTGTTCTGTCGATCTTTGGAGCAAATCATGAGATATGTTTGTCAAGGAACATGTTTTTGAATGGCATTCAATCCAATCTGATTAAAATTAGCTCTACTGGTCTACCAGTAGATCTAACAGCATTACGTGGACTCCCATGTCCAGGTGACATTTCATCTGTAAATAACAATTTAAATATCGACTAGCTACACTTTGCCTTTTATAGCGTTATCTGGGAGCATACAAATTCTAAAAATATCGGGCGAAACTATTTATGCAATAGGCGAACTTGTCTATTTCAACATTAAAAACAGGGGGGAAAATGCAGTAATAAACTATGGATTCTATACTAGTATAAACAGATTTTATAGCAATACCAACACGGTTTTGTTTTTTGTCTTGAAACAAATTTTATATAAAATGTTATATAAAGTTAGTTTCCGGCATACTTCGTAATTCACCCGAATCATTTTGTTTTCAAATTCTTTTCAAATTACTGGCATGATTTTGCAAGTAAGGTTTTGATTAGTTGATTGAAAGGTCAACTGGACATGAGCTCCAACGGGCTGCTGTTAGATCCATATGTAATAGTGGAGCTAATTTTAATTAGATTGGCATTCAATCACATTTGTGATTTAAAAGCACCTAACTCAAAACCTAACTCAGACTATCTCAACTAAATTTACAACAAAACTGCAAATAAACACAACTCATATGTGTATACTAGTTACTTATATATTAAAACTGTCAACAGATCTTTAATTGTTTAACTGTTATTTGCCAACTGCCCAGCCACATGGAATGGTGATAACCTTCTGTCGGCTGACCCGAGCATGCACATATTACACTAGTCGAGTTCACAGTCAGGTAAGCCAGCCAAAGTGATATTTAGAGCACCATAATGATTGATAATAGTTTGAACGTCTGGTTTTCAGAGGTACTATTTACACTAAAAGAACACTTTGAGACTGAAATAATCATCCAGTGTTCAGTTTAGAGAGGTTTTCGGTTTAGAGAGGTATTCTTTTCAACATTACCTGTCCTCAACAAGTGCATCCCTGAGGACAGGTAATGTATCTATAAAAGAGAAAACACTCCAAGTTTTCTTCATTTCTTTTCAATATTACCTGTCCTCAAGGATGCGCTTGTAGAGGACAGGTAATGTATCTACAAAAGAGAAAACACTCCCATGTTTTCTCCAAACTTTAGTGTTAAAAGATGTGAAAATCATGGGACTGTGGAAATTGTCCGGTGTTGAGAGAATTCCGGTTTATAGAAGGTCCGGTCTTGGGAAGTTTCACTGTAGTGAATTTATTGTGCACTACAAAGTATGTGATATATATATATTTTTTTGCATTGTATTATTTAGGGAAGAAGGCAGGAGACCTTGAACTTGCTGGCCAGTCACTGATTCTGAAGAACAAGGGCAGAAGAAAAGAGTATCCTTTAATTGCTGTTCTCTCACATAACGCAGGGTTCTTACAAGTCGTGGAAATTCTGGGATATCATGGAATTTATAAATATCATTCTTCAGACCTTGAATATCATGCAATATTAAATAATTAGTTATGGTAATTATTTTAATAATTTGTTTGCCCCCATTAATAATACCACAAAATGAGATCGGCAATTTGTCACAAAACACAATAATATTATTCGATGGTGTTGATGTTCACAGAAAAAACCCTGAAAATCTTTTAGAAATGGTCATGGAAAATGCCTTTAAAGTCATGGAATTTGGTTGATAACAAAGTATATAAACCGAGTAATGCTGCTTTTCTGGTAAAAGCCCCTGACACTATCATATTTGTTTCTGTAGTAATTTTTTAATTTAACCTCCCCTCCCCTCACCATAACAAAGACCCCCCCCCCCCCAAAAAAAAAAAAAAACCCACGGAAAAATCTGAACTAAAACACCATTTGTTGCAGCAAGGAGTTTCCTCCGTCACTCTCTACCAAGTGTGAAAAGAATCATGTGTTAGACACCAAAAAAAACATAGTTTAAAATTTGCTGACGTGCTATTAACCAAATAGCTTTGCCTCTTTATAACATCCACTGCTTCAACATTCTTTTATTGTTTATACCATGTCTGATTTCACCTCTGTAAAGTAAAAAGATACCTAATGTCCATATTATGTATGACTCCTTATGACTTTTGATTTTTGGATTTTTTTGTTCATTCATTCACTGATTCATTTATTTATTTATTTATTTATTTATTAATCAATCCTTTTCTTCACCATTTAATCATCCATGCACCAGCTCACTGACTCAATTGTTCATCAAGGAGTTGAAAAACTAAGAAGTGATTGTAACATTTAGATTTAGATCTTTTAGATCTTATTGTCAAGATCAGTTAAAATGTCTGTAGTCATTTCCTTAACTGTTTACAGTGGATATGATTTAGTTTTTGAAGATGATGAAAGCCACAGGGGTTCAGATAAAAAGATGAAAAAGAAAAAATCCAAGCATAGACATGCAAGCAGTGAGAGCAATTCATCTGATAATGGCAAGGTTAGACTTCGTAGAGCTTGTATACTGCAATTTCAAGTTAGATACATGTAGTATTACATAAGAACCGGCCTCGGTGGCGTCGTGGTTAGGCCATCGGTCAACAGACTGTAAGTACTGGGTTTGGATCCCAGTCGAGGCATGGGATTTTTTAATCCAGATACCGACTCCATACCCTGAGTGAGTGCTCCGCAAGGCTCAATAGGTAGGTGTAAACCACTTGCACCAACCAGTGATACATAACTGGTTCAACAAAGGCCATGGTTTGTGCTCTCCTGCCTGTGGGAAGCGCAAATAAAAGATCCCTTGCTGCTAATCGGAAAGAGTAGCCCATGAAGTGGCAACAGCGGGTTTCCTCTCAAAATCTGTGTGGTCCTTAACCATATGTCTGACGCCATATAACCGTAAATAAAAATGTGTTGAGTGCGTTGTTAAATAAAACATTTCTTTCTTTCTATTACATAAGAAAATCTCTATCATATGTAAAGCATTAAATGAGTTTGCACAGTGTTCAAGTGAGGTATGCATGTGATTTCTGAAAATTTCGTGGGGTAACCCAGATTTAAAAGAGATAACTGCAGATGGTGGTTGCCAAATTATTAACCAGCACTTTACGACACCTAACAAAAACTGAGATAATGATAAGTTTGATATAATTTATATATTGTATGAGCTGTTTTGACTTGTTTTATTTCTAACTCAGGTTTAAAAGACACTGATCGTCCTATATTGGGGTATCATTTAATGATAAGTTTGATATAATTTATATATTGTATGAGCTGTTTTGACTTGTTTTATTTCTAACTCAGGTTTAAAAGACACTGATCGTCCTATATTGGGCTATCATTTAATGATAAGTTTGATATAATTTATATATTGTATGAGCTGTTTTGACTTGTTTTATTTCTAACTCAGGTTTAAAAGACACTGATCGTCCTATATTGGGCTACCATTTAATGATAAGTTTGATATAATTTATATATTGTATGAGCTGTTTTGACTTGTTTTATTTCTAACTCAAATTTAAGACACTGATCCTCCTATATTGGGCTACCATTTAATGACCCTACTGAACATTTTCTTACGTCTTTTCCAAAACATTATCACATGGTGCGAGGTGGTATGTGACACTTATACCTACCTGCTAACCATCAAATAAAATTTTATGTAAGCCATTTAGCCAAAAAATACAATAAATGCAACATACCACCAGACACAAAATAATAATCATAATTATTTTGTTAACTCCTGCCACATCCATGTGATCAAAAAATACACAATTTCATTAATAATTAGCATAATTGAATTTTACTGTGTATAGCTTTCAATACAGAAATTTTACTCTGATTAAAACCTTCCAGTAAATATTGAATTTGATTTGGAATAGGAAAAGAAGGAAGGATTATCAACTGAAATGTGGTACTGTATTTGTAGCAGTATAAAAATAATTGTTAGAAGACTTTTAATGAAACGAGACATTTTTTGTTCAGTATTGCATGACAATTTACTATGCAATTTTCAGAGGATGCTACACAATTGTAATATGCTGAATAGTAGTTGTTATTCAAAATTCATAATGTTCTTTGTAAAACTGTTTCAATTTTGTTTGTTGGCAGAATAAACAAAAACATAAAAAGAAGAAATCGAGGAAGAACAGTAGTCCTCCAAGAAGACGATCAAGATCCAGATCAAGATCACGAGATCGTTCCAAGAAGGAAAGAGAAAAACTTGATTATAGAAGAGAAAAAGAAGAATATAAAAGAGACAGAAGGAGAAGTTACAGTCCAGAGGAATATAAAACTTATAGTCGGAACAGAGATGATGCAGACAGACACAGGGACACAAGACAGGACCGAAATCGCTATAGGTGATGATGTCACAGTTTGCTGATGACAGCAAATATCAGAGGCCATATAGAAATGATTGTGGTAGACAGACGTAAAAGAAAGCAAGTGAAGTCGATACAAGTGACTATGCAGTTTTGACAGAACAGAATAAATAATAGTTCAGAAACAAGGACACAGAAATGGAAAATCGTACATGTGGTTTGATACATTCCTAGAGATAAAAAAAAATGTAAAGGGGAAGAGATTGATTGGTGATGACTGCATTACTATTTCATGATGTACGTAGATGAAACCAGAATGATTTTGAAAAATACAAGAAAAGATAATATATCCAAAGCGATTACAGTATGTGAATGCATATTGATCATGGGCTGTGGAACATGAGCTGCAATATATTCTGGCATTCAAATACATGTATTTACATCCACCAGACCATTGATCTGACAGCGCTCCAACCCATTTTCAAATATCTGTACAGGCCAGGAGCCCTGTTAATTAATCTATCATGAAATGAACTGTTATCACCAATCCTCCAAACAATTTGCGTCAATAATAGTCATCACCTAACTAGTTGGGTTTTTTGTTATACTTTTCTTAGTATCTAGTTGTTATAAATGTCTATCTTTAACGGTCATGGCATATTTTCATAATAAGTAGGGTTAGACTTTAACCCACGTTTTGGGAACGGAGAAAATCAAGGATGATGGAAATTGGACACACATCATCTTGTTTCAGATGGCATACACAATTTGTGAATTTCACCTGTTTTGTTTATGAGATTTTGGTGCTACACTTCTCATGCCAGCAACTTGGATAATGGTGCCTTTCATAATCATGAATAAAGTGAACGTTGGCATGTCCCTCACAGAGTGCTGTCTGGTTATCAGTATAAGTAAATTGAATGAACGATAAAAAACTAAATGTATGAAAGAATAATGTACTAAGTGATAACTGGATCTATGTATTTCAGTGGGTCAACATATTTATTCAGCAGGTGTGAGGTTTAGCCAAGTTGCTACACCTCCACCCCCTCCCATTTTGGTTAGGTAATTAGTTTTGCATTTATGTGAAATGGGGGGTCTTGCTTATTATTGCCACCAACCATCATGATGTTCTCTCCCTCTATTAAAAAATCATAGATCTACGTCTCTTCAATTTCATGTCTAACAAAAGTTTAATGACACCACTAGAAGTTGAACACATTGATTATTTAATTATTTCCTATTGGATGTTAAATATTTGATAATTCTGACATATAGTCTTTGAAGAAGCCTACTACATTTTAGCAGCAATGGATCGTTTGTATCCAATTTCCCACAGATAGGACAGAACGTATCATTTGTTTTCATATGCCAGCCATGGGGTACTGGTTGGCATGGGTGGGGGGAGGCAAAGAGAAATAAGGCAAGGGGAAAGAAGGCAAGTGGATTCCATTCTACAACTAAAGCACCTCAGGCAAGCACTCTCATGATGAGCTAGATCTTTCCCATATGTCCGTAAAACCAGTGCTGAATAAACATTTAAAAAAGGTTGATACAGCAATGTTATATATCAGTTTCATCTTTCTACTAAAGTGTCTTAGGCAGACATGATTTTGTATAACTTAAACATTAATTTGTATTGACATGCGATCTTGCAATGCGTGGGTACAGTGAATTGTTACAATATAAAGTATTCCAATATGGACATTAAAAAAAATTCATTGTGTTGGGTGTAAGAATGGCAAATGGTATTATCTGAAACCACCAGACTGTAGAAAAATTAAATGGCCAAAAACGTCTTGTGGTTTATATAGCACTTTATTGAAAGAGAGCAAGGAAGGAAGGAAATGTTTTATTTAATGACGCACTCAACACATTTATTTACGGTTATATGGTGTCAGACATATGGTTAAGGAAACCCACTGTCGCCACTTCATGGCCTACTCTTTCTGATTAGCAGTAAGGGATCTTTTATATGCACCATCCCAGTCGTGGTGCACTGGCTGGAACGAGAAATAGTCCAATGGGCCCACCGACGGGGATCGACCCCACACCGACCACGCATCGATTGAACGCTGTACCACTGGGCTACGTCCCGCCCCTGAAAGAAAGCAAGAGGCAATTGACATCCAAAATAAATAATATGCTTTCTGTTTATGATCAGTTTCATACATAATCTGATACTGAACCGCTGTAAAAATGTAACACTAATCGTATCAAACATGAAACCAATTGTATATCATAGTTGACCACAGAGTGATGTTTACTGTCCCGAAAGTTGTCGCTTTAGTCCCCATTCTTCAGATCTTGCTCGAACGTCTTTGGGGTGAACTACAGGTGTGTGTGCATGGATTTTAGCAAGGGGCGGGGCAGTCTAGACTACAAAGCGAAGTTTATAGTGGAGGTGATCGAGTCATGCTCCTCTGGAAAATATACTTGAAGCAGACCCTGGTCCACGAATAACAGACCCGAGACACCGTCCGATGTGTGATTCAATCCATGTCTAGAATATGCACCACGTGCCCAATATTCAGATTTTTAAAAATGATACTGAATAATTATGAAATATTTTGCACTGTTAGTGTTGCGTTTTTATACCGGTTCAGTATGTCGACATTAGCCGTAGGAATACCTCTATTAAATTAGATATCGTAAACTGAAAGAAGATACTTTTCATTTAAGTGGATTAGAACTACTTCTCAATTTTTATCATTTGCTTCCAGATTAAATGTCAAAAGAAACGCTTTCCATTCCACAAAACGAATTTTGAGCCTTGTACAGCAGGGCCCCGTTCCACGAAGGGATCTTAGCCCTAAGATCAACTTAAGTGCATAGGGTAGCTATGCGCCTACGGTAATCTTAGGGCTAAGATTGCTTCGTGGAACGGGACCCAGACCCGTAGCCAGCATTTCGAGTGAGAGGGTTCGACTAAGTAATTTTGGATATGAAGTTGATTGAAAAAAACTTTGTATGGGGTTCCTGGGGCATGACTCCCCGGAAATTTTGAAATCTCTGAAAGCTTAAAACGCGTTTTCCTGGCATCTGGAACTTACAAAATGATATTTTAAAACAACTATTTTTGACTATTTTGTTATTATTTTTTAAGATAATGAAATTCTAGCAAACAACACGAGTTAAAGGTATACCCGAGGTATATGTTAAAAGGGACCAATTCCGTTAATAATGAACATATTTATGAAAAACGAAACACATTCGTTCATAACAATTGTATCATCACCAATCATCCTGTTGGTTAAGAGTACAGGCGTAGTTCTCAAACGTTTTCAGAAAAAGGTATTGCATCCCGTTTCATTTTTCATTTTTTGTCACTGATGCCTCATATCATCAAAATGGCATCTACATGTTGGCCATAAAAAATTTTGAAATACTTCGAAATTACATTCAAGAAAGTACGCAACATTTTCTAAATGGCCTTAATCCTACGGGACATTTGCAAATTCAATAGCACCAAAACCAAGCCACGCCCGCTACCGACCATCGTCGGGCTACTTGTGCTCTATTGCACAAGCCAGTGCAGGTGACCCCCTCTCCTACCCAATCCAAACCTTTTTTTCTGTCCTGGATGGAGCAGCCAGAAAATGTCGACACCTGCGTCCATGCCATGGGCGTGCTACAAGAGCTTGGTCTGAATGTTCGTTAATATAAAACCTATAACTTGATCTGACCTAACGGGAGTTTCTTTTGTTTAACGACACCACTAGAACACATTGATTTATTAATCATGGGCTATTGGATGTCAAACGTATGGTCATTTTGACACAGTCATAAAGAGGAAACCCGCTACATTTTTCCATTAGTAGCAAGGGATATTATCAATCTAATTAAAATTAGCTCCACTATTACATGTGGATCTAACAGCAGCCAGTTGGAGCTCATGTCCACCAATCAAAACCTTACTTGCAGAATCATGCCAGTGATTTAAAAATAATTTGAAAACATTCCTTATTATCCTGAGGGTATACGATATGTTTCATGTGAATTACGAATGCCTTATTTAGACCAGTAGAACTAATTTTAATCGGATTGCTAACAACACTGCGTAGTCTCCAATGTCCAGGTAACATTTCGTCTGTAAATAATAATTTAAATATTGACCAATCACACTTCGCCTTTTATAACGTTATTTGGGAGCATACAAATTCTAAAAATATCAGGCGAGTCTATTTTAGGTTGCACTATACCAATTAATTTCCGGCTGGGTCGAAGTTCGAGGTGTACCGAACTTTTGATAGAGAAGTTAACACCACAAGTCCTGTGATTGGTTATAAATGTGAGTGTGTTGGTTGTAAGAAAAATTAGTTTCATCTGGGCTAAAAATGTATGCAATTTTATTTGATGTAGTACCACCGTGTCAAGTAGCCTTGTGCTTGGAACATGTATGGGGTACCTGTAAAAAAAAGTACTAAAATTTTGTGCGAAACTAGGGGTGTTGCAGAAACATCTGGTTATACCGAAAATGAGCCATGAAAGGTACCATTTTCTGCAGTTAATACTTTGAGGTAGGGGTTGTAGTACTGATATTTATGGGTCACAGTTTGGTTGATATATTGCATATAGTGTTTTTAAACACAAACGTTAACATGGTCGCCTATGGGATTTGAATTGGTATAGTCCAACCTATAGTGGCCGCAGTACAGCGAACCATACCAATACGTACGGGATGGGTTATCAGTCTTCAATTTTACATTAAAAATTATTTATTTATTTATAAAAAAACACAACTAAATCAGTCTTCAGTTTTACATTACAAATTATTTATTTTATAAAATAAAACATGTTTTAAGGCATTCGTAATTCACACGAAACATGTCGTATACCCTCAGGATAATTCGGAATGTTTTCAAATTATTTTTAAAGGGACATTCCTGAGTTTGCTGCAATTTTAAAGATGTTATCGACTAACAGAGACTTTTTAACGATTGTAATTACATTTCTGCATAAAATATTAGTGGCTGTATATTAAACGTGTTTCTGATCGTTCTAATATTTGTACTAGGTTAAATTTCATTTTATTTCCTAAAATGTACTTTTTTCGTACGTACGAAATTATTTGAAGACAAAATCCAGTTTGGGCTTCTTACAAATATTAAGACAACCAGAAACACATTGAATGTACAGACATTGATATTCTAAAGAAGAAAATATATTTAATATTTAAGTTTATTCGTAGAAATATTTTATCAGTCGGAAACAACTTAAAATGCAGCAAACTCAGGAATGTCCCTTTAAATCACTGGCATGATTCTGCAAGTAAGGTTTTGATTGGTGGACATGAGCTCCAACTGGCTGCTGTTAGATCCACATGTAATAGTGGAGCTAATTTTAATTAGATTGGGTATATTATATGCACCATCTCATAGACATGCTAGCACATACCACGGTCATTGATATACCAGTCGTGGTGCACTGGCTGGAACGAGAAATGGCCCAATGGGCCCACCGACGGAGATCGATCCAAGACTGACCGCGCATCAGGCGAGCGCTTTACCACTGGGCTACGTCCGGATTATTTTCTGTTGTTCTAACAATGGAAGGTGAACTGCTGTCATTGCCATGTAATTAATTATCGAATGCTACGAGATCATCAATATAGCAGAAAGTATAATTAAATGTTTTTGCTGCATGTAGGTTTTTTTTTTTTTTTTTTTGCCAGATTAGTTAGAAATTCTGAATCATGTATACACTGGAGCTTTGGTAAGGGGATTGAAGGGGAAATCTCATTGGTTGTTTGCAGTTGGAACATCCCTTTGCCCCTGTGGGCGGAGCCAAAAGCCCCGTCTGTAATTTCCAACAGTTTCCAGCCGCCCCAGTTAATGCTAAAGCAATAATTAGATTATAAATAACATTGATAATCAATCAAGTATACATAATTAATTTAATTTTTACTATAAAGTAC
The DNA here is from genome assembly GCF_016097555.1 of Gigantopelta aegis. NCBI lineage: Eukaryota > Metazoa > Mollusca > Gastropoda > Neomphalida > Peltospiridae > Gigantopelta > Gigantopelta aegis. Next base: position 15,295,321 of record NC_054702.1, read on the forward strand.
ACTATTTCAATACTTTTAAAAGCTGCAATGTTGAACTCGGCCACCTAATTACGGGTCGTGGTGTTATTGTATTAATGCGCGATTAGCAACAGTTGTTTTTTTTATTTTGAAGTTTTTTTTTTTAAAATTTATTAATATCTGTTTCAGACAATTTCGTATTAAAACATTTGAAGTTAAAAACTCGTTTATCGATGGAACTATGTTTCGTCACTGGGAGCGTCCGCGTGGTACGGCTCCGTTAATAAATTGTTAACAATTATTGGGGCGTTATTTTGATTATTTGGCTATATGGTTTAACATTCGGCAAGTATTTAAAATGTAGAAGAATATGGCTTTTTATGTACCCTCTGTGTGTTCTTTTACCCCCTCGCCCCAATACGGGCATAAAAAGCCAAAACCCCTCGTGATGCTTCTACAACTTATATTGTTTTATGAAAAAACTTGCAAAAGTTACATTCAAGTATTTGTTTAATGGGCCTATTACAAAACAGAAAAAAGTGGACCTCAACTTTTGCGGGAGGGTTCGGACGAATCCCCCGACCCCCCCCCCCCCCCCCCCCAATACGGGCTTGTACAGTATTAACACATTTCACACTGCATATGGCGTATCGAGGATTTTATGGGGGGGGGGGGGGCACACTGTGAGTATGTTTAACGTGTTACGGGGCGACAGGCAAATATAAAAAGTGGTGTGACAAAAAGAAGTGTAATGGGGGGGGGGGGGGGGGTGTGTCCAGATTTTTAACTGGCTATATGTTGCCAAAGATATGGTTATTGTGACACCGAATAAACAGCATCTTTTATATGCACTTTCTTTTAGGACAATGCATATCACAACCTTTAACTAATTGGAACGGGGAAAAAATCCCATCAAGGCCGTAAAAAGCGGTAATGTTTGACCTAATTAAAAACGTCCACCTCTCCACCCCAGAAACCCCGCACCCACCAAGACACACAAAACCCCCCACCCCATAACCACAAAAAAAACAAAAACAAAACAAACAACATCAACAACAAATTAAAAAAAACCCAAACCCCAACAACAACATTAACGATGACATTAATTAATCCTGTTCGGGGTATCGCCAGGCCTACACTGTTTCAAATTGTCCCCTGAATACAGCAAAAAAACCTCACCCCAAAACATTAATTAATTAAATAAAGAAAAAATGGGTGGGGGTATTATTTCATATCGTTCACATGGTAGAGTCAAAATAGGCCTTGCCAATACTTCTGGGCTTCCCGCGCCAACAAGGTTACCGATAGCGATGGACCCTGCAACCCATCACACTTCAGGCGAGCGATCTAGATACCCCTCAGCTACATACTCTGATCGGATGGTAAACTAAAGGGAGATAAACACCGCATGACTGTGCAGACCTGGAATCTTTAAATGTGGAATGTTGGATGCAGTGAAGTGGCCACACGCGTCAGTATCGGTGGTCTCACGGTCATTATCAGTCTCTTTCTCGGTTATTTCACTTTAACGTGGCAGAGTCCCGGTGTTACTGCACAAATCCCGGTATGTTTGTTGTTATTATTATTGCTTGATAAATTTATTTTCCTGTTCGAAAGCCGTGTCACCGTTTTACTTAAGCACATATTCTACACCTACTGAGTTCTCATGAAGTAGATAAACAACAGTCTAATACAATTAAATGTAGTTCTACTGTTTCGCCAAGCAACATTTATTATTGTAATTGTATTTTTTACCCCCCCCCCCCCCCAATTTTAACAACTGCTTTTTAATTGACATTATAACAGCCATTATTTGTACAACTGTTTTGAGTTAAATATAAAATATCTTCTGAAAGCATTGCATTCGGTTAGATGTCAAACATTTGTTAATTTTGACATAGTCTTAGAGAGAAAACCTGCATTTTTCCATTAATAGTAAGGAATCTTTTATATGCATCATCCCATAGACAGGATAGCACATACCACGGCATTTGATATACCAGTCGTGGTGTACTGGCTAGAACGTAGTTTTTAGTGGTTAGTGAAAGAGAAGTCGGTGTAATTTCAGTTATGTTTATTTGATGCAAAAATTACTTGTTCCAAATAAACACCGCCAGGTCTAGACAGCCGCGTGTTGACGAATTTATGATGGGTGGGTGGTCTAGACTGGCGAGTAAAGTTTTATGGGGGTCGAAAAAAAGAAAAAGAAAAGAAAAAATGTTTTGCAGCTGGGGGGGGGGGGGGGGGGGGGGGGGGGGGGGGGGGGGGGGGGGGGGGTTCGACCAGGAATTCATGCAGGGCATTCTAGACTATGGCGAGCGAAGTTTCATGAGGTGTCGAGTCATGCTCCCCCGGAAAATATGTTTTAAGAAAAGAAAATTTGCTTGGATCAGGGTATCCCGAATCACCTTCAGCTCTACCCCTTATTGATATTGATATGTGGGGTAATATATCAATATCAATAAGGGTTAGGGCTGGAAATGACTCGAGCTAGGATCGTGGGGGTGGGGGTGGGGTCGACCTAGGAATGTATGGAGGAGTGGGGGTCTACACCATGACAGTCTTAGTTTTATGGAGGTGGGGGACGCAATCTTATGTTCGGTTTAACTAGATTACTAGTCTAATATTTTCCTTTTAATTATGTTTACACAAATACAACATGTAAATGTAAATGTATGGACACTTTTGGTTGTTCTAAATCAAGTTTCAGTATTAATATTTTCAGTTATTATATATACTGATTCAGTTCATGGTTTTGAAAATTTCATATCCGTATTATATTTGGTAGCAACAGCAACAATAACAACAACAGCAGCAGCAACAACAATAACAACAACAGTAGCAATTATAGTAGTAGTAGTAGTAGTAAAAGTAGTAGTAGAAGTAGTAGTAGTAGTAGTAGTAGTAGTAGTAGTAGTAGTAGTAGTAGTTGTAGTAGTAGTAGTAGTAGTAGTAGTAGTAAAATAAATGCAAGGTAGCAAGGGGAAATGGGACAGGGAATCATTATGTTCGCGCGTTCAGTTTTGTTTTTTTTTTTTGTTTTAATAGCAAAACTGTCACCTTCTTGTTTTTATGTCAGTCAAAACACGGAAGTTAAAACATTCTGTAAATAAAATCTGAACTGTTGCTTGACAGCAGCCTGCTCCGCGTAATACATTAAAACTTTTGCTTAATGCTAAATGTCTACTATTTAATGACCTCTGGCGTTTATTGACTTAGAATATTTCTAAGAAACTCAAATTCGCGGAAAACGCCGAACACAATATTATATATATGTATGCTCTTGAATCTTTCATCGCTTGCTGCCTTGAGAAAGGACGGAATAAAATTTTGTCGTAAATGTAAATGAAGTGATAAGTTTGTGATATAAATATGATACAATGGCCGCTCTTACAAAATATGAAGTCATGTTCATTGATCTTAAAGAATTTGTATATACAAAGACAACGGTCGTTATTCGTCGGTGTCGTTTCACCTAAAGTAAGTAACGAGCTATTGATTGTTTCTAGGAAGTCTAAAATATTTGCGTTTACTACTAGACGTGGATCCAATTTTATATATAGCTTTATCATGTACTGTTGCAGATCAAGTTTAACTTTTATGACGATTTACTTTTTTTTTCTTCAGTGTTTTGGTCCTTGAATTTAGAAGAAATTTGTTAGGCCCGCTAGGGGACATGTATTGCTTTAGCAGTACTCAGATTGCTGGTTTTAAATGTGTAATCAAGGAAACATTTAAATTAATTTGTAGCTGTCCATAAAATATATTTGAATATTATAACGATCGTATACGAAATCTGATTAGTTGAATTTTATTTTTACCAACAACATTTTAGATAAAATGTCTCGTTCTTTTTCTAATCTGAATTTCATTTTATATAAAATGGCTCGTTCTTTTTCGAATCTGGATTTACACATCAGCAGCACGTGCATATATATCGTCAATCGTGTTTGTATGTATTCCGGGTTTCCAAGTAGTGTAAATCGATTTATTCCTGAAAGTGCAACACTTTATTGATATATCCAGTTTCCTGGGGATTCAGCATTGTATACTTATATTCCGGGTTTGCTAGGGTGTTACTCATCCTACTATTCCTAGAGATTTAGCATTTTACTGTTTACTTCCGGGTTTACCAAGGCATATTTAAAAATGAAAATTCGTCTCTATAACTATTGAGGGCGGGATGTAGCCTAGTGGTAAAGCGCCCGCTCGATGCGTGGTCGGTCTGGGATCGACCCCCGTTGGTGGGCCCATTGGGCTATTTCTTGTTCCAGCCAGTGCACCACGACTGACATATCAAAGGCCGAGGTATGTACTACCCTGTGTATAACCGTTTCTCATAAGAAATGGGAGCCTGTACGCCTATGCCGTTTCCAGCCAGTGCATCACGACTGGTACATCAAATGCCGTGGTATGTGCTATCCTGTCTATGGGACGGTGCATATAAAAGATCCCTTGCTGCTAATCGAAAAGAGTAGCCCATGGAGTGGCGACAACGGGTTTCTTCTCTCAATATCTGTTTGGTCCTCAACTATATGTCTGACGCCATATAACCGTAAATAAAATATGCTGAGTGCGTCGTTAAATAAAACATTTCTTTCTTTTAATCGTGTTTGTATGTATTCCGAGTTTCCAAGTAAGTGTAAACCGATTTATTGCTGAAAGGGCAACACTTTAAAGATATATCCGGTTTTGATAAAAGTAAAGTTTGTTTTAGAGCACTTTGATTTTTTTATCTTATCATCGGCTATTGGACGTAAAACATATGGTCATTCTGACACAGGTTTTTAGAGGAAACCCGCTGTCGCCACATAGGCTAGTCTTTTATGACAGGCAGCAAGGGATCTTTTATTTGCGCTTCCCACAGGCAGAATAGCACAAACCATGGCCTTTGTTGAACCAATTATGGATCACTGGTCGGTGCAAGTGGTTTACACCTACCCATTGGGCCTTTCGGAGCACTCACTCAGGGTTTGGAGTCGGTATCTATTAAAATCCCATGTCTCGACTGGGATCCGAACCCAGTACCTACCAGCCTGTAGACCGATGGCCCAACCACGACGCTACCGAGGCCGGTTCCGGATTTGCTAAGGTGTTACACATATTCTGCAATTCCTGGGGATTCAACATTGTATACTTACATTCCGGGTTTGCTAGAGTGTTACTTATCCTGCTATTCCTAGAGATTTAGCATTTTACTGTTTATTTCCGGGTTTACCACGGCATAGTTCAAAAATAAAAATTCGTCTTTATAACTATTGTAATTTGGTGGTGATTTTTGTTTGTTACATTAAATAATGAAGAAATAATTGGCCCATGAAATACACAGTATCATTAGTTTTCTGTTTGTTAACATCCTTTTGTGTAATGCCCCAGTATTTGTAAACACTTCGATGCAATATTTTGGAATGGTTAAAAAGGATGTAGTGTAGGGCACACTCGGACAACTGCTGAAATAAATATCAGTGTTTAAAAATATAATAGGCACTTTACGACAATGATTTAACACACGCATAAATCTAAACATATGGAAAGAATGAAATGTTTTATTTAATGACGCACTCAACACATTTTATTTACGGTTATATGGCGTCAGACATATGGTTAAGGACCACACAAATATTTAGAGAGGAAACCCGCTGTCGCCACTTCATGGGATACTCTTTTCGATTAGCAGCAAGGGATCTTTTATATGCACCATCCAATAGACAGGATAACACATACCACGGCCTTTGATGTACCAGTCGTGGTGCACTGGCTGGAGCGAGAAATAGCCCAATGGGCCCACTGACGGGGATCGATCCCAAACCGACGGTGCATCAAGCGAGCTCTTTACCACTGGGCTACGTCTCGCCCCCTAAACATATGGAGCCGTATAATCTCCAGTTTTACCCCGATTAGACTGTCGCATCGGCTGGTGTGTGCAGGTGCACATTTTCAAACTACTGCCGACTCGACAGTCGAGTTGGCGTTACTAGGTAGGTGTACGCCAAACATTAAACAAGCTTTGTAATTTCGGCCCTGCATCTGTAACGTGTCGAGAGATAGCTCAGTGGTAAAGCGCTTAAGGTATTCGTGTGTTATCTTCTCCAAAGCTGTGCCCCACAACAGTTACTGGCACACCACTATGTACAGTTTTGTCTATGGGAAAATACATATAAGATATCCTAATGCTTTAATTATCGGTTGGAGTATCCTATGTGGAATCATCGGGTTTCTTCACTGTTGCTCTAAACCGTGTCGATATAACTAATGTTAGACACCAAATAACAGGAGTTTAAAAATATGTTAAGATAAAACAAATATTCCTTTCCTTTAACATGTACACAATGTTTCTCAGGTTATGATGCGAGCTGCCCAGTTTACCCCTGGGGGTCCGGACAAGCTGTACATTGGAGATGTACCGGTACCAGTCCCAAAGAATAACGAGGTGCTAATAAAGGTGTATGCAACTGCTGTCAACAGAGCTGACACTTTACAGGTACGTATACACGAGTCCTTTGTCTTGTGCAGTCCTCGGAGTCCTCCTATACCCAAAGTAGAAAGAACGAATCTTCCATATTAGTGACAGTCCTCCTATACGCAAAGTAGAAATAACGTATCTTCCATAGGAGTGGTAGTCCTCCTATACCTGCAGTAGAAATAACGTATCTTCCATAAGAATAGCAGTCTTCTTATAGACAAAAATACCTGACAACGTATTAGCAGTCATGACCTTTTCACAACATCCTTTGGACTTGCGAAATGCAAACTTTAGTACACTAATAGTTTGTCGTTCATGATTTCATTAAATTGACATGTTCCCCTATTGAACTTTAATATACGATGTTTGTGGTAAATATAGATTTTTATGGAGCATGGTAAATAATGATAGTTATATAGTTTCATGCTTGGAATATTATTATTTAAAAAACAACAACAGCAACAAAAAACCAACAACAAAAAAGCCAAACAAAAAACACCCCCTTCAAGTAACAGAGATGTTGCGATTCAAAACATGTTCTTCCACAACTTACACGTAGATGTAGAAACCGGAAATGCATTTTATATCATAAATGTATGCTCTCCATGTACACGTTAAAAGCTGATCCATACGTACAGAATGTCATCTACAAATTATAATATATAAACTTGAACTTTAAATGGCATTTTGGTTATTTGATTGAGAGGTTATGTGCCAGTCCTAGACTATTCTAAGATTAAATTTGATATATACGATACTTAAGTGATCGTAAGCGGCTGTGAGTGTTTGCCCTTCTGAACACGCATCTACAGAAAGTTTTCTTGTTTTTTTTCCCCAGCGTAAAGGACTCTACCCACTTCCTCCAGGAGCCAGCGATGTTCTTGGTCTAGAGGCAGTCGGAGTGATTGAACAAATAGGGAGCTCGGTAGACGGGGGATGGAAACTGGGAGACAGAGTGATGGCGCTTCTGTCAGGTTGGTTCATCACATGCTAATTATATAGGTTGCGACCGGCCTCGGTGGTGTCGTGGTTAAGCCATCGGACATACGGCTGGTTGGTACTGGGTTCGCAGCCAGGTACCGGCTCCCACCAAGAGCGAGTTTTAACTACTCAGTGGGTATGTGCAAGACCACTACACCCTCTTCTCTCTCACTAATCACCAACCACTAACCCACTGTCCTGGACAGACAGCCCAGATAGCCGAGGCGTGTGTCCAGGACAGCGTGCTTGAACCTTAATTGGATTTAAGCACGAAAATAAGTTGAAATGAAATGAAATATAGGTTGCGTTGTACCAGATTCAGAGTTCCGTGTCACAATTTGAGGTGCACCGACAACGGAGTAAAAATAGCAACAGTTCTGACATTGCTGATTGTTTAAATTTGTACATTTAAATGATTTTTAAAAGAAAGTTAAAATGTGAAGTGCCAAATGTTTTATACGTGTACTTTATTGGTGCGTCGATAGGCTACATAAAAAGCTATCATTCAAAGCATGAGTCGGAAGCGGAGGGGTGGTAGCAACCCTCAACTCAGAAGATAATACATTGCCCCTCCCCCGATAAAAATCAAATTAATATGTAGCTCCCCCCCCCCCCCCCCCCCCAGTCGCTGTCATCTTCTCACACTAATTGTCCTATTGATAATTCTTGCCTAAATATTTAGGACCGAATTTACGAAGTCCGCTTTTGTTAAACGCATGTGTTTAGGCATTGTATATTTATGTATGTTGTGACACGCGTGTACGACATCAGCAGGCTTTTTAAATTCGTCTCTTAGTGGTGATATTTTTTATTGTTTATACAGTGTGTATTACATATACGGCAACACGTGGAATGTGGGTCAAAGCTACACTCTTCGAAATTAAAGCGAATGTGAGGTCATATCCTTGACTCGTTCGAGTATCGCTCCACGGAAGGCACTAGTACTCTTAAAGCCACGAGTCGCGAGTACCATATTGTACTTACAGTGTTGGTATAATGTTTCCCTGCTGGTATCAACTAATGGGAAATTCCTCATTAACTCAGCTGTTAAGCGGATCCTCTCACTGAAGATTGATTTATCTGTTACATATTTATGTAAATAAACCCTCATCAACATTACCTTGTATCAAGGCTTTTCATTTCCAGGAGGCGGTAATGCCGAATACGTAGCCAGTCCTGCAGAACAGCTGATGCCAGTTCCAGACAGTCTGGATTTTGTGACGGCTGCTGCCATTCCAGAAGTATGGCTCACTGCTTATCAACTGCTACATACTATAGGTACTTAAGTAATAATTATCCAGTTTTATGACTGATTTAGGTACTTAATTATTCTGTTTTATGACTGATTCAAGTACTTAATTATCCAGTTTTATGACCAATGCAAGAGAAAATTAAAAATAATGTCTTTATGTTATCATAATGGTTTGACCATGCACAAGTTTGTTCTTTGTTTATACTTATTTTTATACACAATTAAGATTCAAGCACACAGTCCTGGGCACACACATCTCGGCTATCTTGACTGTCTGTCCAGGACAATGGGTTACTGTTTAGGTTTTAGTATTTAGTATTGGGTACGAGCCCGCACCAAGATGCCTTAAGTTTGATGGCTTAACCGACTATAACAGCGAGGTTGATGCACAAGAATAATTGGGTCCTTTTATAAAGTGAGACGGTTCCTTAAAATGTGGTAATACCCAGGGTTCTGCACTTCGCTGAATACATTAAATATGTGTTTTAACAATAGGCTATTATAAACCCACCGAACGCAAAACATTTCAGGCGAGATTGACTTTTTGTCTCAAGTGCTCTATCAACTCAGGTCAGGTCAGAGAGTTTAACGTGCACATTCAGAGCAAGCTGTTGTAGCGCACGCCTGTCCTGGGCACATGTGTCGACCTCAGCCGGATCCTCCGTCCAGGACAGGAAAGGGTGGGGGTGGGGAGAGAAGGGACCGCCTGCACTTGCAGGTGCAAGAGAGCACCGGCAGTCCGACCAAGATCGGTAACAGGCGGGGGGTGGTATGGTGCTATACCGTCTCTAGCGTCTCTATAGGCCTACATCTTTATTTCTAAATTTCCAGAGGAACATTCTCCCAATCCTTTACTAATCTCGCTTCCTTTAGGAGCTCAGCTCATTTGCTTTAGGTAAACTCAAACTGCTCTTTTTAGAATTTTATGATCCCCTTAAAACATTTTTGGATTAGCTCCTGCTGTTTTATGTCATTATTTCAAGAATCCTCCTTCATTTCAGGCCAGGTCAAGAAAGGAGACCATGTCCTCATACACGGAGGCGGTAGTGGAGTTGGTACCGCAGCCATTCAGTTGGTAAAGTTAGCGCATGCAAGGCCGATAGTTACTGCTGGTAGTGAGGCGAAACTAAAAGTAGCCAGATCGCTAGGGGCAGTGGCAGGCTTCAACTACAAACAAGAAGAGTTTACCGACAAGGTGCTCAATGCAACAGAAGGTAAATGTGAAACATTTTACAGTATCAATATACGAATACATTATTAAAATTACAATTTATTTACATTTTCTTGCTTAGTATATGAATATAACTATAGCCAGTGCATTTTTGGACATCGTAATAATTTTGCAGTATCTCAGTATCTATTGTTTCCTAAAATGTTTATTATTTCTTGTAACGGCTAAACGAAATTTGAAATAAGTTTACCAAAGATAATTCCAAATATATTTATTTGTATAATGCTAAATATGTTAAACACATTAAGATAAAATATTGTCTAAAAAGCAATAAAAGCAGGATCTGTGTTTATTTAATTGTGGGTGTGTGTTGAAAACTCAGGAAAGTCCCTTTAACACTATTTGTAGCTTCATTTTATCTGTATTCTATTAATCTTTTACTAATATAATGAAATACATATAATACCTTCTTTTGACAATCTTTCTTATACTTATTAATACAACGTTTTGATACGGTTTACTTATATTTTGTAAACACGTGTCAATAATGTAGCCAGTATGAGGCAGACGAGGCGCTTGCCTCGTCTGGAATTTCCCAAAATGGATTTTATTTTTTCCATGACACTGATATTTATTTTACAGGTCTGGGTTTTCCTCGGCGTTTTTCCTCTTTGGCTACGCCCCAGCCTGTATCATTGCTGGTTTGTCAATGTCAAGAGTAATTTTGCGAACACAATTATCACCTTCTCACTTGTCTCGTTACAGGAAAAGGAGTTGAGTTAATACTTGACTGTGTTGGAGCATCTTTCTACCAGCAAAACATCAAGTGCATAGCTGTAGATGGAACGTGGGTCGTATATGGATTATTAGGTTGGATTCTTTTCTGTATTGAAGTCCAAAAGTTGGCATCTGAACGTTTAGGTTCTGATTATTCGGCTGAAAAAGTTCCTATATTACTGTACCCTAATTCGTTATGTTTAAAGAGGTTTCCGATTGTTCAGCTGAAAAAAGTTCCTATATTACTTTATCCTAATTCGTTCTGCTCAAAAGGAGTTCCGATTGTTCAGCTGAAAAAGTCCATATATTACTGCACCCTAATTCGTTTTGTTTAAAGGGAGTTCTTCATCTAAATGACATAAGCAACATTACTCTAAAATACTTAGTTCCTTGCTTGAATTATTATACTGTGCACACCTATTATTGGGCAGTAGATTATCGTCGATTCACTCAATAAAACACTCTTCCTTTAAAGGGCAAAGTACCTTTAACTGCCAGTTACCCGAGGATGAGTGTGCTTTTTGTTCTAAGTAACTTGATTATAAAATCACTGTTGAAAATATGGTGTTTCTTTTAATTCCTCTGACATGTAACACAGGAATGTTTTGTGATCAACAGCTGTGATAAATCTGTCATGTACAGTACCAACCTATCATTAGATGCATAATTTGATCGTGGTCCATTATGTGTTTTAAAAGTTTTTATCTAAAGTATAATTTGATCGTGGGTCAATTCATGCCACAACAGACCTGTATAAAAACGTTCTGCATTTTGTTTTTTAATTTGACAGGTGGAGGATCCATTAATGGCGATATATTGAGACAGTTGCTCTTAAAGAGAGTAACTATTACAGGAACCACTCTTCGAGCCAGATCTCTGCCGGTATGTAGCACACTTATATGTACTTATAACATTAAAATATTTACGAATGTGCAAAGGTACATTACTTTTAAAATAAGCTTTGTTGATTTACAGAAATTAGAGAAATTGAAAAATATTTATCTTTGGAGAATGTAAAAAAATGGACTATTCTCCAGTGACATTTAAAATATACAAATGAATACAGTTTTTTTCTGCATTATTCACTTTGATTCATTTGTTGGTCATATATTGTATGTCAATGATGCATCAACCAATCAGTAAAATATAAAATATCGGTATTCATAAATAATATATATATATATATATTTTAAAATCACTATAATGTTTTGTAGTTATGAACATGAATTCTCACTTTATGAAGGTGGTTGCGGGGGGTGGTGGTGGTGGTGGAGAGATGTCAGACGAAATGTGCCTTAAAACTTTAGAGATAAAATGCATTTTATATCCTGAACAAAATTGTCAATTTCCAAGTCGTGGTGGTAGTGTTGGGTCTGCCGCCCATCTCATGCGCACATGATAACAGCATCATCTTTATAGCTTGTTTTATTTAATATTCATTAATAAAATACAGTTTTTGTTTAGCGAAGCTGATGTCTGGAATAGTTAATACTATTTCACTCACTCTATTGCAGTATAAAAAAGAACTAGTGAAGAATTTCACGCAACAGATCCTGCCACGATTTGAATCTGGCGCCCTCAAGACTTTAATTCATACTGTGTTACCATTGGATAACCTTGCCGAAGCTCACCGTATGATGGAAGCTAATGAAAACACTGGAAAAATTGTAATTCAGGTTTCATCTTCTGAGGACAACCAACAAAAACAAGAACTTTAACAAATATATAAGTTCTTTACACTTAATGCATTTAACACATTGGATATATTCATTATTTATCAAGCGTGTGTGTGAACATGGGCACGGTGATTGGTGGGTACGAATAAACCCATTTTTGGCAATGATTCAGGGAAGAAGGAAGGAAATGGTTTACTAGTATTTAACGATGCACTTAACACATTTTATTTACGGTTATGTGGCGTTTGACATATGGTTAAGGACCACACAGATATTGAAAGAGGAAACCCGCTGTCGCCACTTCATGAGCTACTCTTTTCGATTAGCAGCAAGGCATCTTTTATATGCACCATTCTAGACAGAATAGCACATACCACGGCCTTTGATGTACCAGTCGTGGTGCACTGGCTGGAGCGAGAAATAGTGATTCAGGGAAATGCACATGAACCGATTTTGGTAGTTATGTTTCCTTTTTGCAGTTCTTTACAATGAAAACATTCAATATTAGCCATATAATGTTACAAAGATTCCTGGCGACACCAATGTTTATCATTCATTTGTGTATGCAGTCCCCATACCTTTATATCTATAACATGTACACTGAATATTTGCATATTTTTTGTATCTACCTTTTCTTGACATACTATAACCAGACCTCTCAGTCTTAATGCATTTATATTTTACCGTAATAGTTTACAGCAGTTAATATCACCAGTCCTGTCAATGAGTAATGAATGTGATAGTACCCTTGTGCTTGAAACAAGTATAGGCTACATGTAAAACTAAGTATATTACAATTTTATGAAAGATTTGAAACGCATGCCGTCTCGGGTGCAAAATACGACAAAGGGACAATGTTAGCAGGGTGCTATCCATCGCTACAACTGAAGAGAAATGCCAAGCCTCCGGCATAACCCGCTGCTGTATGGTAAAAAAAAACCCCTAAGGCATGGAAGTTACTACCGAATACTACTGGCGAAAGTAACAGAAGTGTTTTTAGTAAAATAGCAATGCGAGCTACTACCCAACATTCTCCAAAGTAACTCGATTAAAACTACAGCAAAGGCTTATGAAAAATAACGTGATAAATTGTCTGGTGACAAAAAAACATATACAATCGCCATTTGCAATTGGTGGAACTAGGATGGGTTGTTCGACGGCAAGTTAAAAGCGTTTGTCCTGTCAGAATAAAATGGAGAAATGATGGAAATATGTGAAAGGGAAATGCTCTATTGGAAGTCATCCCTTAATGGTGACTATGCAAATAACTATTGAATAATAAAAATAAATTATATGTGCCTTCCATTCGAGGTCATAAACAACTGTTATTTTTATGTTGAAGTAAACCGTACAAGTTTAATAGGTATAGACACAATAAACACAGAAGTGACTTTCAATGTTTAATTGTAGTTCAGTTATACTTACTACAAATTCGGTGAAATATATGTGGCGACGCAAATGTTTTAGTAGACGACAAAAAGTTTACGTTTACGGTTAACAGCTGGGAATTTACGTGTTTAGTATCTAGATTATGCAAAAAATTATGCAATTTTTGGATTTGGATTACAATAAAGAAAATTATTTATGTATTACTGTAATTATAAGCATTGTTTTTGTTTTTTTATCGTGGATTATAGCCTACGTTTTCACATGAACGTATATTTACGACTGAAAAACTATTGATATAATTACAAACAGTACATATAATACATTTAGAAAACAAAATCACTTTCTTTTATCTTTACTGTCAACCATCTTCCTTATCGACGTAATTTCCTGCGTGAAATGGATACCAATACTTGTACACGCAAGACTGTTAACCATAAACGTTAGATATATTGTGAATTTTGCTCTTAATCACAAATAAAATGTGTATCACTGTTTTCAAGTGTTTTTATTAAACGATAGTCCTAGTTACAGGTACACCGATTCGAGCCGTCTCAATTATTAGGTTTTCATTCCTAGTATATGTAACAATCACTGAAACCCCACAACAAACAATACAACTAAAAAACTAGATCAAGGTGTAAGTTTAAGAACAATGTAGCATTAAATGGAAGCTTTAGAAAAAAACCCGTGTTAGCTCTAAATAATCACCTTCAAACATTGATGGCATTGTGAAGCGATGGTCGATACTTAAAGATGAGAAAATCGGAAACTTATCGTGGGCTTTCTATGGATTGTATCAGCTATATCTTCTTTTTTTGTATCTTGATTTGAAATTCAAACGCCATGTCCAGACCCCTACACAAAAACCACCAAAAACCCCCATCCAACACTCCCAATACCACCCCTGCATCAAATGTTTGCTGGACAATGTCCCACCATTTCAGGCTGTGCATCCTTTCTATAATGATGGATATGCATGGCATGCATTGAACAAAACTGAAGGTTTTTCCACCGAGCCAGCCAAAATAATAATGACATCCATTATATATTCTGAAACACTAACTATTAGCGGCCTTTCAATCTTAATTTGTCTTGATAGTCTACTGCCTTTTGTTTGGTCTCCCGTGGAAATGTTTTTTAAGAAAGCACAGGACAATCATAAATCAGTTTATTATACCTCACAGATGAAGAAAATTGTTGGTGCCAGTCTTGAATTTTTGGCAAGTCGTCATAATGACGTCATCAAATATGGCGATCATTTTGAATTTTTCATTTATCTAAAATCAACCACGAACAGTTATTTGTCACCCATTCTTCACAAAGGAATAAAAAAATCGGAATAATGAGATATGACAGAAATACGACAGAGACATGCCATAGAGTGTCATTATAATTGCATTATCTTGGTCATAGTGGCTGTTTTGAGACAAATTATATGTACATTTAGACGGCCTTTATATTTGAAAGCTATAGTGTGTACTGTCGTATTTTACCGCAGAAGTGTCATAGTTAATATATTGGATGGCAGTTGATCTCCACTCAGGTCGTGTTACTAAACAAACAAACAAATAAAAACCCATACCCCCCCCCCCCCAAAAAAAAAACCCCACAAAAACAAAAAAGCACAAAAAACAACAACACAACAACAAAAAAATACAAAAAAAAAAAAAAAACGAACAAAAAACCCAAATAAACCCACACCATGTGAAAACTAAATTTCATGCCTTGCTTTCTACCTCTTGATAGCATACCACTCCACCTTCCCCAACCAATAATTGGCTTAGCTACTTGCCTAATTGAATACATGTATATTAAAATGTAAGGAATCATTTGCACAAAAACTTAAATTCTACAGAGTTTCTTTTTAATCCATTCAATACTGTACATGCTCACTAACATTGTTAGTTTAAATGAGACTAAAAGGGGGTTAAGAAACCTACTGTATAACAATAATGTAACATCCCGTACAAATATTAACATAGACATTGTTCTACAATTTAAAAAAACAAACATTTCTTTGCAAACATCCTGATTCGACAAAACACGAATAAGACACCTTTTGTGAAAATCATAAATATAAAGAACACCTTGAATAACGACCACCTGGTTAAAGAAGGCACGTCAGATACGTTCTAATTCACGTACAGTAATCTGTGTTCATATACACATCTGCTGAATTGGCATGAACAATCAGGTTTGCTTTCTCAAAATGTAAAATATATGTTTTGAGCGTTACAATGGACAAGTGATTATTACGACAGTATACGAGTAGTACCAGTCTGGTTAGAATCGGACGACACTGTCCATTCCGCCCTGGAGATCTCCGCTACGATAAACCAATGCCATTGCGTGTCCAGGAAACCTTTCGTCGGGACCGGGAAAAACCTAGTGGGTACGCTGACATTTCAGACGAACGCACTACTGACTGAGCTAATTCCATCTCATCATTCTCAGTGAGTTACGCTGTTGCCAGGTTCACGACAGCGTTGTTATGATTGGTCAAATGAAAGGTCGACTGGACACGTGACTGGATTACAACGTTGTTGTGATTGGTCAAATGAAAGATCATCTGGAGACGCGCCTGCATTGGCTTTGGTTAGATCTGCTGACAGAAACGTCCAGCGTGGAATGGCCAGTTAGAGCTGATTTCAGTTCGTGCATAGTTCATGTCTGTTGATCGTTTGCTGTAAACACGACCAATTTAGCACACTCTCCGACTCTTCTGGGGTGGGCATTTCCACGCGCCGTTGTCGTAGCAGATACACATATACTGGATACAGTCCTCCATGTATACGAACAGGCGTGTGAAGAACTTGCGGTTGCCAATCTCACAACCTGCAAACATAAACAGCTACAACTATAGATGGCTTTTCAATACAAATTGTGTTCCTTTTAGGCAAGTATCAAAAATAAAATTGAAACTGATGCCTGTATATCATGGGAGCACTCGTGACCGTGTCAAAATATCCTTTGGATTTTTACTCGTGTAGATATGATTTTGAATCTGTTGATGGCCTTTTGTTCAGATTTGAATCAAAAATATAAATGGAAGACACACATTCATGACCATCCCCTTTTAACTCCAAATTCGACCAGACCTATTGACAAGCAAGGAAATTTGAATATCAATATGCTGTAACAATAGGCTACAAAATGTCACACAGTATAACTGAACACCTGCTACCCTTACCCAGCTTCCACAAAAACAACAAAACCCCCACCAAACAAACAAAAATCAACAAAATAAACCAAAACCACACATATACCCATCCACAAACAGAATCACTTCAGTTTAAACAATGTTAATATTGTATTTCTTATTGTTTAACTATCTTTGTACCACTTAGTGCAAATTAATTATTTCAATATGCTAAATCAGATTGTATCTAAATGTTATATTAAGAGCTAAACATAACATTAGACTTCAAAACAGTAAAGCTATTTATATGTATAAGCAAGTCACTATACAAATACATTTAACCCCTTATAGGTTAAACATACCGTAACTAAAATCGTCACTTTGAGTCCATATAGGTTTTTGTTTTTACAATCTTTATAATATGCGAATTAAGTTTCTAAGAATAATTATTTTATTTTATTATTATTATTTTTTTTAAAAATATTTTATTGTCCCCAGAATATAAAATGGCAGTGTCAGGGTTCGGGTGCCCTGAGCTCACTGTCTCACACTATTTTTACATTACATGATATACATAGTTTTATATACATATATATAAATGGCAAAATATATACACATGAATAGATATAATCCACACACGTTACGTATATTGCTGTTGTTGATATTTTGTTTGTTTTTTGTTTTGTTTGTTTTTTGTTGCTGATTTTTTAAAAATTATTATTATCTGGGGCAGAAAAGGAAAAAAAGAAAAGAAAAAGGAAAAGATGTTATGTACGGAATTAATATTGATAAAAAAGTATTATGAAAAGGTATGTGAAGAAATAGAAAGTGCGAAGAATGTATTTTAGAAATAAATATATCTCAATATTTGATAGATTTAATAAGCTTTTATGTTTGAATTAAATTATTATTATTATTATTTTTTATTCCCATTTTTATTGACATGATATCCACACACAGATGTATACAGTACATATGATAAAAAGATCCACATGAACCCCTCCCCCCCCAAAAAAAAAAACCACACAAAAAAACCCGAAGTAGCTAAGGAGATTTTTTAGCTAAGATCGAATATATGTGACTGACAATCAGACATACATGTATGAAAAATTCAAAAGGAGACTAAGGACATAGTTTGAATTAAATTATACCACTGCTCCCATTTTGTCTTGAAATCTTCATAATTACCATTTTTATATAAGATACATTTTTCAGTTTCCAACTTTTCTTTAATTATAGATTTTAAGGCAGAGAGGTTTTTTTGCATATTTTTTATGAATAATTATTAATAAGATATGGATGCACAATTTTGTTTTAATAATTATTATTTTATTAATAAGATGTGAATGGATATTTACCTTTAAAATCAGACTTCACAGCAGTCTGAACTGACTGGCGTCCCTCTTCACAGACGTTTAGAGACCTCTCCGGCGGACATTCGTGGCTGCCATCGCACTTACAGTCACAGAGGAACTCGCTGCAGCCTTGTCGCATGTTGAACACACTCTTCGACTTAATCACTTTGCCGTTAATGATGCAAGGTCTGCACCGCGATGACACGCCCCCAGTCGTCTTGCAAAGATCGGTGGACCTTCCAGCAGGACAGTCCCACTCACCATTACAGGCACAGAAGCAGTTGAACTCCCAGCATCCTTCTCTGTATCGGAAGCCGGTTCCGCCAGGGTAGGTTTCATTCTGAACAAGGCAGCTTTTGCACCCGTCTATCCTGTAATCGGGAGAACGACACACGTTGACAGTGTTGTTCGCAGGACATTCCCATGTGCCATTACAGAAGCAGTGACATTTGTACTGAGAACAGCCTTCTCTGAACTGGAAATCCTTCGTTGCCATGTACGACTTTCCATTAACCTGACAGTGCGTACATGATGGTTTGCTATCTTTCAGAGGTGAAGTCAGTTTTCCTGACTTACTCTTGGGCTGCTTGTCACAAATGTCGATGGTTTTGGAATCTGGACAAATCCAACTTCCATCACACAGACATGTGCAAGTGTACTGCTTACAGTTTTCGTTGAGGAAGAACTCCGAATCTGGTGGATAGTCCGTGTCTTTGACCGTGCAGCTGCGACACGTTGAAGGTTGTTCGTGCTGTGGAGCATTAGGACCACATATATCTTTGGGTTTCTGATTAGGACAGAACCACCTTCCATCACAGTTACACTGACACTCGTACTCCGAGCATCCCTGCTGGAGGGTGAATTTGTGGTTAGGTGGGTATTCCACATCTTTAACAACGCAGCTACGGCAGTCTCCAGAGAGTGGACCATTGCGAGGTGTGCAACTCCAAGAATACTCGCCAGAACAGGTCCATGTGCCAGTACACTCACACCGACATTGATACTGAATACATTTTTTTGTAATCTGGAAATCCGAATTCCCAGCATAAGTGTTTCCCTCAATAGTACAATTATGGCAGCCTCTGCCGGTTGAGTATTCCCTTGACTGCACATATGTCTGATATCCCCTTGGTAAAGGGGGAAATGGTCGGCTATTGATGCCGGAACTTGTCTGAGTGTGTACAGTCTGGGTGTAGACTGATTGAGGGCGTGCAATGTTTTTGCTGTAAAATTCCCTTGAACCTCTTGGTATGAACTGCCTTCCTCCTTGGTAGTAATACTGTCCTGCTTTCGCACTTGGCAGTGCAGAAACGGGAACGTGGTCTGGCATAAAATACTGGCCTCCAGCATTAGCCACAATCCGTTGTGTACCGTCAGGAGCAATTGGCGGTACATACTGACCACGTGCAAGGACCTTTTGACCACCAGCTGTATAGTAGTACCTGCCTGTGTTTGTATAGGCAGGTACATTTGTACCAGGTATAAACTGTCCCCTGTGTGTGCCTGTCGCAGCATACTGGCTTGTGCCCGAACTCCATCTTTGAGTCTGAGACTGTGTACCTGCTTGTCCCAGAGACTGTGACCCTGGATTCTGAATTGCGCCCTCGCCTGTACAGATGTTTTGAATGGCATCAGGTGGACAGTCGTAGGTTCCGTCACAGTTGCACCGACAAGCCTTCTGTATACACCCATTACGTGTTAGAAAGCCCATGTTACCTGGATACACATATCCATCAATAACGCAGTTTCCACATTTAGCTGGCAATTCTCCTGCTCCACACGCAGTATCTTCGGTAACATGACACCCATACGATCCGTCACATCTGCATCGACATCTGTACCTTACACAACCTCGTTTCATGTCAAAATGTTCTCCAGCAGTGTAATTCTTCTGATCTACAATACACGGCTTGCACGATTCAGTCGGCTCTCTCGACCCTGGGCAGAAGTTCGATGCCCTGTCACTGGGACATTCCCATCGGCCGTCACATGCGCACCTGCAGTGGTATGATATACAGCCTCTTCGTATGCGAAAATCTGACCCTCCAGCGTACTCTTTGCCATGAACTACACACGTGCTGCACTGCACTGGTGACTGGCTTGGTTGGGTACATATGTTCTGAGCGTTGTTCGTGTCGCATGTCCACTTTCCATCACAAGAACATTTACACTGGTAAGCGTAACAGCCACGAGTTAACTGAAACTGTCTGCCACCTTCGTAAGATTTCCCCTCCAGAACACAGTCTGTGCAGGTGACTGGATTTGTGCTGTCTGGTTTCCGGTCGCAAACATTCACTGCAGTGTCACCAGGGCAGTTCCACGAGCCATTACATCTACAGATGCAGTCAAACCTGTTACAATCTCGTGTTAGCTGGAATCTTGAGTTACCAGGATAGACAGTACTGTTGTCGACCTTGCAGCTTCTGCATCCACCAGGGACCTCTCCTAAACAAATATTTCTCGCGTCCTCGCCTGGGCAATTCCAGCTTCCATCACAGTTGCAACGGCACCGATAGTGTATGCATTCCTTTCGCATTTCAAAATCTGTTTCTCCTCTATAGAATTCAGTATCGGACAGTCTACAGCTTTTGCAACCTCCTGGTACTTCACCTTTGCAGACATCCCTGGCTTTTTCACCTGGACAGTTCCAGGTACCATCGCAGTTACATCTGCACTGATAGTGAATACAGTCCTTCCTCATCTCAAAATCAGAATCACCTGTGTAGTACTCATTGTCTGAAACTTGACAGTTTACACATTTCCCTGGTGTTTCTGATCTACATACGTTCTTAGATAGTTGACCGGGACAATCCCAGCTCCCATCGCAGTTACATGTGCACTGGTAATGGATGCAGCCCTTTCGAAGATCAAACGTGGAATTACCAGGATGAGTCTCAACGGCCGACACATGACATTTACTACAAGCTGTATCACCGTCTGATCGGCAAACGTTCCTGGCCTGATCACTGGGACAGTTCCACGTTCCGTTACAGCGACAGAAACACGTGTACTCAATACAGCCACGCTCCTGCCTAAAGTAAGCATTTCCCTCAAAGAACTCACCTTGGACTTCGCACTCTCCACATCCTGTGTGACATATGTCCTTGGTGCGGTTAGGTGGGCAGACCCAAGAGCCATCACATTTGCAGTCACAGTTGTATTCGTAGCACCCTTCCTCATACTTGAACCTGCTGTTTCCTGGGTAGAAGCTTCCATACACCTCACACTCTCTACACACGGGTTGGTTCTCTGGCGTCACACATACGTTTTCTGCCCTGTCTGGCGAACAGCTCCAGCTTCCATTACATCGACAGATACAGTTCTTGTACTGTGTGCACCCATCTCTCAGATCAAAATACGAATTGCCATTGACTATTTTCCCCTTTGCACTGCAAGTGGAGCAGGTGGATCTGCCCTGTTGAACTGGACCTTGCTTTCGTTCTTGTTGTCTACACACGTTAACTGTGTGGTGGGATGGACACGTGTGTGACCCATCGCAATGACAGATACATCGCTTCTTGAAGCAACCGCTTGTGTACTCAAAGCGGGAGTGTCCTTTGTATGAGGTTCCATTTACCACACAGGGAGTGCAGCCTAAAACAGAACATACACTTAATTAGCAGTGACATGTGAATCTGATGCCAGGTGGTAACGCGTAACTTGTAGTTTTCATACAACTCCCTAGCCTCTTGTGAAATGAGAACTATTTGGCAAAACGTTTGTAGTCTTCCTTATGACTTGCATTTTTATTGGCCCTCTCGTTTAGACCCCATGTCCACCTACCATTTTAATATAGCTCTATCTAAGTTATATCACGAAATTTATATACGGTAACACTTTCATGGATTTCACAGAAATAACCACTTTAAATATTTCTTTACTGCTCAAAGTTTAAAAGCTTATCAAAATTAAGTTAGATTCAATATTTTATTTTATATATAAAAAAAAGGAATGATTCAATAAATACTGTAATGAAGTCTTGAACGTTACTGATTATTTTTTACACAAGATAATAGTAATCTTTGTGTTCGATAAGAATGTGTGTTTTTTAATAATCTTAATTATTATAACACACAACTGTTAAATGGTATCTCGCCATGCAGTAGAGGTGGCGGGATTTAGTTCAGTAGGTTGATCATCGCCTGAGGCGCTTGCGTCACAGGATAGAACTATCTCAGTGATTCCATTCAACCAAATGGTTTCTTCTCATTCCAACCACTGTACCACAACTGGTCAAAGGCCGCCGTATGTGCTTTCCTGTCTGTGGGGAAGTCCATATAAGAGATCCCTTGCTGCTAATGGAAAAATGTAACGGGTTTCTTCTGATGACTACGAGTCGGAATTACCAAATGTTTGACATCCAGTAGCCGATGATTAATTAATCAATATGCTCTAGTGGTGTCGTTAAACAAAAACGGACTTTATATAAAACGGAAGAGTCGAAAACAAATATATATATTATTCATCATAATCCAATTTATGATATAATATGAAGGGAAACCTGGTCCTCAAGGCCTTTGACTTGAGTATGTCAGTGTATCTTTAACTATCCCAGTTTTGTTTATAATATTTCCATTGTCAAAACCTACTACGTCATTAGGTCCGAATTCACAGTCTAGCTTTACCTCTAGCAACTAATCGTACTATAACTACATATTGTTTCAAGGCACCAAGACTTAAATATTACTAATTTTACCTTTTGACTGGGCTTGGTGTTGGCGCTCTTGTTTTCGTTTTTCCACCGAGCATATGTTAATGGTATGCTGGGATGGACAGCTGTATGATCCGTCACAACTGCAAATACATTTCTTCTTGTAACAGCCGGATATGTACTCGAACCGAGAATGACCTTTGTAAGCAGTCCCATTCACCATGCAGGGTGTGCATACTAAAAGAAAGGAATATTTGTTTAACGATACCTCAATACATGAGTAAACAAATGACTATTGTGCATTGTTACGTCGAAACTTGATCTAAGGAATGCGAGATTGTTTTATATGTACATCCCTTAGACAGAACAGCACATACCACAGCCTTTGGTGTACCAGTTATGTCCGCCAAGGGCGATGGATTCTATGATTTATTGCTCCAAGAACATATGAGAAGAATGATTAAAACAGTTGATTATAATGATATTGTAGAGAACAGGGTAGCTGTGCGATGGGTTGTGATATCCATATCCATCAGTGAATCACGTTGATCATTTCCAGTTAAATGACGTGTACATATAATATATGCTAATTAGAAATATTAATTTATGTGCTTGTAGTATTTGTGTGAGTGTTTTTGTTATTATTGTTGAATTAAGCAATTATGTCTGAATCGTTCATCCAAAACCACATTTGTAGCCAACTACTTACCCCTAATTGGTTGGCATGCATTAAAAATGAAAATACTTATAAACAATGCGAGCATTAAAAGAAATACATTTCAGCAGATTTACCAATAGACAAAACACACTATTGGCTTTAACGCTGTTATATATTTGTGTGGTGAGTTATACTAGTGATATTTAGGTCCATACAAACGTTTCAGATATGTACTACTATAAACAAGTTTGTCAGGTACAACTACTACTAGAGTTCTAATGACTTTCCAGATATTTTCTACTATAAATAAAAATGATTTAGAGCAATTTGGATTTGTCAGATACTTATACTACCTGAGATTGAGGTCTATAGGCCGAAATCTTGCAAGATATTTATTGCTATCAAATGGTTTAAGTCTATATCAGTTTGTCAGGTACATACCTTCCCCGGATGGCTTAGGCCTTCTGTCTGTTTCAACTCGTTCCATCTCTAGTCGTCTTTGCTCTCTTTGTTGCTGCTCTCTTAGTCGCTGCTCTCTTTGATGCTGCTCTATTTGTTGCTGTCTTTCTCTCTCTTGGCGGTCTACCCGTGACTCAGCGTCTGTGTCGTCTGGTGTGGCCACGTATTCCATCTTTGCAAACACTGTTTGCGTGCCTCTTGTACCTTTAGCCATCTGGTGACTGTACTCGCCGCGGTTTCCCATCGACTGGTCGTATTTGGAATGAGTTCCTGTGGGAAAAACAACAACACCTTTCAAAAACAAACAAACATAACAAGAGACGTGTGTTCAAAGAATCAGAGACGTATACATGTATATGATGCATATAGCATAAATTATCAAGGTACGGCATTTCAATTTTGATACGGAACCAGTCAACACAGTCATATTGCATTGTTGCTATTAGCTGAGCTCTCTCTGTATTATACAAGCATTGGGTATACAGAATCTACCAATGTCTGCGCATGATTGTCGTGGTTATCATCATCATCATCATCATCATCATCATCATCACCATCACGACGAGGGCCATGACCCCCATTATAAACGTCACAATAACTATCACCATCCTCATCACCACCACCACGACCATCATCATCATAATCATCAATCATCATCATCAATAATCAGAGAAAATAGAATGTTCAAGCGTGCCATTACCATCAGTCATTTTACCCATTCACTCACCCTGCTGTTGGCGCTCTCTTGTTCTTTCAGTAGAGCATATGTTAACGGTGTGCTGGGATGGACAGTCGTATGACCCGTCACAGTTACATATGCATCGCATCTTGTAACAGCCAGAAGTGTACTCGAACCTGGAGTGACCTTTGTATGTGTTTCCGTCTACCGTGCAGGGTGTGCATCCTAATGAAGGGGAAAAAAGCGGATTACTAAACCATCTCAGCAGCAGCAGCAGCAGCAGCAGCAACAACAACAACAGTCGTTATTTCCTCCAAAATCGTATCTCTGTAAAAGATTAACTATGGGATATTTTGTTAAATAAGGCACAAACAATCGCAAATTGAAACTTCACGTTAAAATGAAGCTCAGCTTTGATCGCTGATTTGAAACTATTTAGCCAATTTAAAAGTAAGTATTATTTCACGTAATGAAGGGAATGTTTACAAGATAATGACAATGCAATGAGCAATATTAACTCAAAAATCGTATATAAATGCAATGCCACACCAATGACCATTGACAATTTCAAACTATGATCTGAAAACTCTCAGACTAAGCCCACAGCTAAACTGATGGGAAATGACAGGTGTGTGGATGTGGTGGACAGTCACAAAAGTTGAAAGATAGGAGCAGTTGCCAGATCGGGAAGAAATGAGATGAAATTCAAAAGAGAGAAAGGTATGGTGACAGTAGGGTAAAATAAAAGGATCCGGGGAATCGACAGAAAATATTAAGTTATAACGATGTGATACTGAATATGCTACATATGCGCAACGTGATATAAATAAGGTGCATGTTTAGCAAATTAATTTTAACTTCCATTTGTTTAGATATAAGAATAAGATCCTGGCGCTTTAATTTATATTCACCCTGTTGGGTACGTGTCGAATGATGCTGAGTAAGGTTGCGTGTTTGCGTTTTTTGTGAACTGCCTTGTGATTTGCCAGTGTACTGATACGAGGTCGCTGATTGGCTCCCTTTCTGTTGAAGGAGCGCAGAATCATCAGTCCCTCCTTCCTTTATTTCCACAAATGATGTTGACGACTGGTAGACACCAGGAGTGCCATATTTCTTACTAGAGCCGCCTATAAATAATGAAAAGAAAGTATATACATGATATGATTCATTCATTAAAAATATAGATAAAATAAAAATAGAATATCTATAATTTGACAAAGGGGGTAAGGGTACTAGAATATTTAGTATGCTTAAAATCGTACATGTTGAAGTGAAAGTAAATTTTTCAACAAATAGGCAGGTGTGAATTGACCGTGTGAGCGTACAATTTGGTTGCGATAATAAATTGTTTTGCTATTCCTCTTATATTTGCACCCGTAAAACAGTTGAAAAACTGAACAAGAAATCATTCTCTGTTTAGAAAAGTTTTGTTTCATATCAGATTTCTCTAGACAAGTTAAGCTGAAAAGATTTTGGCTTTGAAACACTTTATCCAGGGGAGGGGGGTGGGGGGGGGGGGATCTAGCTCTTTACGGCGCTCAGCCAAGGTGCTTGAGTCATACACTTTGGCAAACACTTCGGGTATATCACGACTGGTATATCAATGACCGTTGTATGTAATGTTCTGTCTGATTGACATTGCATATAAAAGGTTCCTTTCTGCTAACGAAAAAATTAAGTTTCCTCTAAGGGCTATGTTCAGAATATTTGACATACACTAGTCAATGATCAATTAATTAATCAATGTGCTCCATTGTCGTTAAACAAAACAATTGTTTTAACTTTATACAGTTGCTACCTAAAAGACGGACTCTTACTCTGTCTAGTCTGCTGACCATGTCGTACTCCTCCCCCTCCAGGTGACGTGTATGTACGTTTGCTACTGTAGTGGTAACTTCCAGATGATTGGCCAGTTGGCGTATCACTGATACCACGTGACTGGGTGCGGTCAACACCAGACGAACTTCCTGATTGGTGGGTGTATTGGTACGTTGACGCTGATTGGCTGTCTTGATGTTTCAAAAGTGCCGCGTCTGGCGAATCACTTTTTTTGATGGTCACAAATGAAGTTGAAGATCTGTGTACTGAAGATAATCCTGGGTCTTTCGCTACAACTAACAAGGATACTTTTTTTAAAAATAAATAAATAATAATAATAATAATAATAATACAACAACAACAACAAAACAACAACAACCCCAAAACAACAACAAACAAACAACAAACGTGACACCAGTTAATTAACCTAACCAGTAGTTGAGAGAAATTATAAGAAAATCGGATATTAAATCAATACAAAACAGGTGCATGTGCAGGTGGTGAATTTCGGGGGTTGACCCCCCCCCCCCCCTTTCTGAAGTGAATTTTTTTCTTTAAAAAACCCCAACATTTTCCGGGGGAACATTACTCGAACCCGCCTAAAAACTTTGCTCATCACAGCCTAGACCCCTGCACACACGCCTTACGAGAGTCGTGAAGCAACAATTGCCCACGATACATACAAAGGCAAAAGATGGGGGCCAAAGCCTTCATTAATTTTACCTTTGAATTGTAAAGGTATACCTTGAGCTAAAAGGCCCACTGTCCCCCCCCCCCCAACAACAACGAGAAAAAAAAAAAACTACCCAAAAACAAACCTAATAACAACCAAATAATCTGATGTACCAGTGAAAAATTCCTAATGTTATTGACTAAGTAGAGTGTATATGTTTTACACTAATAATTCTGTAACGGCGACTTCTGTTTTGATGAAAATTTGACATATATTTTTACTTTCTGTTCTTAAAAAAAACAAAACCCAACACAACAACAAACAAAACCAACAACAACAAAACTCTGTTACGTGGAGTGGAATCACTTAAAAATGTTATATTCTTGAGTTAAATATGCAAAATATTATGTATAGAATCAACTATATAGTAGTTATTCATCACAACTATATATAGCGAAATGTGATACTTGTCACTATGATAATTGTTTTTTTCGTCAAAGAGAACTAGTGACTGATCACCGATTTTGGCTTTGAAGGAAGGAAGGAAGGAAATGTTTTATTTAACGACGCACTCAACACATTTTATTTACGCTTATATGGCGTCAGACATATGGTTAAGGACCACACAGATATTGAGAGAGGAAACCCGCTGTCGCCACTTCATGGGCTACTCTTTTCGATTAGCAGCAAGGGATCTTTTATATGCACCATCCCATAGACAGGATAGCACATACCACGGCCTTTGATGTACCAGTCGTGGTGCACTGGCTGGAGCGAGAAATAGCCCGATGGGCCCACTGACGGGGATCGATCCCAAACCGACCGCGCATCAAGCGAGCGCTGTACCACTGGGCGACGCCTCGCCCCTCTGACTAACTAACAGATTCATAAGCTCATATTCTCTCTAGTGTTCTTACCATGTTGGGCTCCTCTCCCCTCACCGGACTGACTCGATGACGTGTATGTACGTTTGCTACTGTATTGGTAACTTCCAGATGATTGGCCAGTTGGCGTATCACTGATACCACGTGGCTGGGTGCGGTCAACGCCAGACAAACCTCCTGATTGGTGGGTGTATTGGTACGTTGGCGCTGATTGGCTGTCTTGATGTTTCAAAAGTGCTGCGTCTAGCGAATCACTTTCTTTGATGGTCACAAATGAAGTCGAAGATAATAATAATAATAATAATAATAATAATAATAATAACAATAATAATACAACAACAACAACAAAACAACAACAACCCCCAAAACAACAATAAACAAACAACACACGTGACACCAGTTAATTAACCTAACCAGTAGTTGAGAGAAATTATCAGAAAATCGGATATTAAATCAATACAAAACAGATGCCTGTGCAGGTAGTGAATTTCGGGGGTCGACCCCCCCCCCCCCCCCCCCTTTCTGAAAGTGAATTTTTTTCTTTAAAAACCCCCAACATTTTCCGGGGGGAACATTACTCGAACCCGCCTAAAAACTTTGCTCATCACAGCCTAGACCCCTGCACACACGCCTTACGAGAGTCGTGAAGCAACAATTGTCCACGATACATACAAAGGCAAAATATGGGGGCCAAAGCCTTCATTAATTTTTGCTTTGAATTGTAAAGGTATACCTTGAGCTAAAAGGCCCACTCCCCCAACCCCCCCTCCCCCCATCAACAACAACGACAACAACAAAATACTACCCAAAAACAAACCTAATAACAACCAAATAATTTGATGTACCAGTGAAACATTCCTAATGTTATTGACTAAGTCGAGTGTATATGTTTTGCACCAATAATTCTGTAACGGCGACTTCTGTTTTGATGAAAATTTTACATATATTTTAACTCTCTGTTCTAAAAAAACCCAAACAACCCAACAACAAACAAAACCAACAACAACAAAACTCTGTTACGTGGAGTGGAAGCACTTAATTTTTTTTTATTCTTGAGTTAAATATGCAAAATATTATGTATAAAATCAACTATATGGTAGTTATTCATCAAAACTATATATAGCGAAATGTGATACTTGTCACTATGATAATTGTTTTTTTTTGGTGAAAGATAACTGGTGACTGATGACCGATTTTGGCTTTGAGACAGTTTATACAATGACTAACTAACAGATTCATAAGCTCGTATTCTCTCTAGAGTTCTTACCATGTTGGGCTCCTCTCCCCCTACCGGACTGACTCGATGACGTGTATGTACGTTTGCTACTGTAGTGGTAACTTCCAGATGATTGGCCAGTTGGCGTATCACGTGACTGGGTGCGGTCAATGCCAGACGAGCCTCCTGATTGGTGGGTGTATTGATACGTTGACGCTGATTGGCTGTCTTGATGTTTCAAAAGTGCCGCGTCTGGCGAATCACTTTCTTTGATGGTCACAAATGAAGTTGAAGATTTGTATACTGAAGGGTCTTTCGCTGTAACTGAAGAAGATACGAAAACATGACATGAAGTGTTCTTGTTTCTTAAAATTGTTGTAAGAACAAGTTTACTAAACTTCTTGTTTTAACCCACCGACAATGGTGTGGCTTTGCATATGACACCAGATTAAACTGTATGCTTTTACGGTAAAAGTTTCCCACGGATATTCATAAAACCTTTGCAATTTATTTAGAAACAGCAGAACAAGAACAAACTGTTTTGTATGCATGCAAAATTATTTCATTGTATGTATGCAAAATTAGTTCAAATATTTATGGCGCAATGGTCTTATCAGACCTAGTTACTCTTTTCAAATAATCAAACACACACGGTAATGACGGCCATGTGTGAATACTGGAAAATACTCACCTAGACATTGCTGATTGATGATAACAGCTAAAACACAACAGGCGATCTGTAAGAAATGATAAACCATAACATATATATTATACAGAGGATAATATACTGACAAGTAGTGCACAACGCGTCCGGTATATTGAGTACATAAGGAGGCTGGAGGCACAGCGATTAATTTTATGTCTAGCAGGTTTACTGCAATCGTTTTATCTATGAAAACTTGATATAAATTAAAGTGTACTTTCTTGGAGATGCCTGCACAAAAAAGTCTCTCGGCTTCCCCATGTGATCAGTTATGCCATGCCCCCCCCCCCCCCCCCCCCCCCCCAGTGTACGACCCCACTGGTGGAAGTGCACAATGAAAACATACTGGACGCTACACCGGCTGACAGTGTACAACAAATAGCATAATTATGCTACACTGGTTGATAGTTCACAAAAAACTAACATGCTACATCGGATGATAGTGCCATTGTGGGTTCTAGGGGTCCCGTACCCCCCTCCCCCCCCTCTCTCTCTCTCTCTCTCTCTCTCTCTCTCTCTCTCTCTCTCTCTCTCTCTCTCTCACACACACACACACACACACACACACACACACACACACACACACACACACACACACTCACCCGTCCTTGTGAAGGGCTCCTTTTAACTCCACACTTGGACTAAAAACGCGGCAGTGAAAACAGAACCAGGGACAATAATAACGAGTCTTCTCCATTTAGACAAAAAAGGGATTTTGTTTTCATATTTTTTTTTAGGAGTGAGGAAATTTCCTCCTGCCTCCACATCCCCAGTAATGCTATATATACATGACACTCATTTTGTTTTCCCACCGACCGTAACGTACTACACTGCACTTGGTGTTGCGTTCCTGCAACATCCACACACCTGCCAAATAAAAGTCTTATTTGATTGACAGTGCACGTCCGCCGTACTCACGTGGGAAAATTCACAGGCAGTTTTCTCTACAGTCTGGCGAGTTGCCCATAACGTCTGCAAGTTGTTCGAGGTTTAGGAAAACGAAACCTCTGTGATTGTAATTTTGTAAGTGCATTTATCAGCAGCTGTATTGTGTTATACGAACCATTTTTAGCATTTTACGCATAAACAAAGAAACCCTTAGCAGAGAAAGCTGACTTCCAGATACATATTTCCCTATCAGTCCAATCTCGTTCCAGCCAGTGCTCCACAACTGGTGTAGCAAAGGCCGTGGTATGTACTATCCTGTCTGTGGGATAGTGCATATAAAAGATCCCCTGCTGCTAATCGAAAAGAGTAGCCCATGAAGTGGCGACAGCAGGTTTCCTCTCTCAATATCTGTGTGGTCCTTAACCATATGTCTGACGTCATATAACCGTAATTAAACGTATTGAGTGTGTCGTTAAATAAAACATTTCCTTCCTTCCCTATCAGTCCAAATAAAAAAAAATAAAAAAATAAAAAAAGTTTGTTTTATTTAACAACGCCGCTAGAGCACATTGATTTTTTATCGTATCATCGGCTATTGGACGTCAAACATATGGTCATTCTGACACTGTTTTTAGAGGAAACCCGCTGTCGCCACATAGGCTACTCTTTTTACGACAGGCAGCAAGGGATCTTTTATTTGCGCTTCCCACAGGCAGGATAGCACAAACCATGGCCTTTGTCGAACCAGTTATGGATCACTGGTCGGTGCAAGTGGTTTACACCTACCCATTGAGCCTTGCGGAGCACTCACTCAGGGTTTGGAGTCGGTATCTCGATTACAAATCCCATGCCTCGACTGGGATCCGAACCCAGTACCTACCAGCCTGTAGACCGATGGCCTGCCACGACGCCACCGAGGTCGGTCCAAATAAATAAAGTTAATGTTAAAATTTGTTTTGGTTAACTAGAACACATTGATTTATTAATCATCGGCTTTTGGATGTGAAATATTTGGCAATTCTGACATATAGTCTTAGAGGAGATCCGTTACATTTTTTTTTATTACATTAGTGGTGAGGTATATTTTATATGCACTTTCCCATAGACAATACATCACACACCACGTCCTTTGAAATACCAGTCAGATAATAAGTCCATCGAGGAGGTTCGATCCTCCGATGATTAATAAATCAATGCTCTCTAGTGGTGTCGTTAAACAAAACAAACTTCTTCTTGACATACCAGTCGTGGTGAACTAGTTGGGACGTTAAAATCCCAATCAGAGAATGGGTCCACTGAGTTGATGCGATCCT
This sequence comes from Gigantopelta aegis, assembly GCF_016097555.1. Taxonomy (NCBI): domain Eukaryota; kingdom Metazoa; phylum Mollusca; class Gastropoda; order Neomphalida; family Peltospiridae; genus Gigantopelta; species Gigantopelta aegis. The sequence goes on from NC_054702.1 coordinate 15,327,424, forward strand.
ACAACGCAAGCACCCCAAACGAGCACTCTACCCAATGAACTAGATCCTTCCCCTCCCGATACTAATATAGGGGCAGTAAAGAAACACCCAGGGAGAAGTAATGTAGGATTCCCCCTATTAAGCCAAAAGGATCACTACATTGCACTTTTAAAATACAAGTGGCAATTTTCTGTAATTTTCAGCAGAGGCGAGTGTCCTTGACACTGTCTCCTACCCACCCACGCTAGATACAACCTTGCCTATTCTACAATGTAGGCCTACGACTTTCATAAACCTTACAAATATATTAGTATTTTACAGTTCTTTCCTTGGAGTAAACACAAATCTGCCTATCCAGAGTGCCCTTATTTTTTCCAATGCATGCATGAATCTACAAACGTTTATTTCTTTTTACTGGGAAGCCATCATGATGACTATAAAAGCTCTTGCGTTTCTTTCATGTATTTTCAATCATCATATAAAAATTACGATGTGGGCATTGCTGTAACTAGTAGGTCTTATATGTAACCGGTTACGTATAACTGATATAACTACATTTAACTGATTACGTATTAATGTAACTAGTTACGTATTACATGTAAATAGTTCGTATTGATACATGAAACTAGTTACGTATTACATGTAACTAATATGTCTTATATGTAACTGGTTACGTATTACATGTAAATAGTTAGTATCATATGAAACTAGTAATGTATTAATGTAACCAGTATGTACTATATGTAACTAGTTATGCATTACACGTAATTAGTAAGTATTACATAAAACTAGTTACGTTTTACGTGTAACTAGTATGTCTTATATGTAACCAGTTACACATTACATATAATTACATGCAACTGGTTACGTATTACATGTAACTAGTTACGTATGACTTGTAACTAGTTGTACGTATTACATGTGACTCGTTTACATAATTTATTGTAAATAGTTCGTATTACATGAAAGTAGTTAAGTATCAAAGTAACTAGTATGTATTATATGCAGCTAGTTACGCATTGCATGTAACTAGTACGTATTACTTGTAACTAGCTGTACGTATTACATGTGACTCGTTTACATAATTAATTTAGTATTTAGTATCACACGTTACTAGTTGAAGCAGTATTTTCGGAGGAAAAGGATGCCTGCGAGTTCTGCACCAGGGAGAATGTGTACCTTCTAGATAACATTTAAGATTTTATTTTAAAGGGACTATCCCATTGTAAATTATTTCCTTTATAACGAATAACATTACATTTATGGTGTCAGTGTCTTTATAGTCAATGTATTTCATCGTCGTAAGTTTTAAAGCAGTTCAAATTAATTTTACTTCTTCATGTACATTTTTATACACGTGTATAAAATCATTCGGAGATAAAAATCCAATTTGGGCTACTAAACATAAGGGCAATAGCTGTTAAAATGGCTGTTTTAGTCTGAAACATGGTACAATGGCAAAAACCCCCACCTCAAGACAGTCTCTTCAAGTCCTATGACTTAATATAACTACTAAACTACTGTGACCTACGGTCAAAGCATATTGTGCACATGGAGAATACTACATGAGTGGCCGTTAGATACCATTTATATAAACGAGTAGGCTAGTTTAAAATTCGTATACAACGAGCGAAAAGGAGTTAAAAGTTCTTTCCTATCCTCAAAAAAAATAAAAAAAAATAAAATAAAAATGCCGGGCTAAAAAGAATATTATACTATGATACTAAGATCCGCTTTATTTTAATACACAATGTCTGTATGCTTTGGATATATATATATATATATATATATATATATATATATATATATATATATATATATATATCTATCTATCTATCTATCTATCTATCTATCTATCTATCTATATCTATCTATATATATATATATATATATATATATATATATATATATATATATATATATATATATATAGTTATATGGTTATAAATATTCGTAAGGAACAGTTAAGAAAGTTAACTTTGTATAATCATAATTTGTATGATCATAATATTATTTGTGCGCAGTAAATATTATTTGGAAGCCTTTATTTTCATAATAACAAGATGCAGGCTGGGTTTAGTATCATTAGTGCAAGAAAAGCTTAATATTCCTATACACACTACAATATACTAGTATTTACACAACATAATTATCACACAGAACTCCAATCATACTTAACTTATAAGTCAAAAAAAGAAGAAAAGAAACACTCACCTTACATATTAATAACATGGTTGATGTTAGTCCATTATACGAAGTGAAAACGTTCTCGATAGGAAATGTATACGATTACTAGTTCCTGTTAGCGGAAATACCAAGGGGAAACTACGCTGCACAATAATATAATTTAGCCACGTAGTATTTCAATCTTATAATTCCTTCTAGCAGAAATGTCGAGGAAAAAATGTTTCACGATAAACTGATTCTGTTGTGCTAAATTGCCACCATTGATCCTAGGGACTGAGATTACTTTTTGTTACCACTCGGACTGGCAGCCAGCTTGTTTACTTTACAACACAGCCCAGGGTTTCAGACTTGTAGTAATAAATATAATCCCCAATGTGGAGAAACGTGAAACGTCTGACGTTATATAAACGCATTCAATTCTCCAAAACTCTCTTGTTACAACAAAGCTGTCGCATAAACACATAAACCAAATGATTTTTTTCTTGTGAGGTGTGTCTATGTCTTTAATTTGTGTTATTATGTCTGATAAATATACATGTATATGTGTAACAAAAAGAAATCTCTTATCAGCAGAGCAGATATTGGAAACCTCCAATGGTTCTCGTATCTGCAATTGCTCAGCTTGAGTTTCCAAACACTTGTATCTCTATTAGCTTTCCCCTGCAGACAGTTGCGTCTGAAAAAACAACAACATAAGAGGAAGAAAAAAAACACCCCGCAATCAGAAAACTAGATTATAGCCCGACAACCATATATCATTGACGCAGGAGATATGTTATGTTTGTTTGTTAATTACATCTTTGTTGCCTTGCTCTAACGTCAGCATTGTTTTACATGATACATACAGCAGTTTCACTGTGCGTATGGTTGGCATGAGCGGATCGCACGTGCCGCTACGAGTAAAGAACTCTCTTACTGCAGGAATCAGAACTTGAGGATAATGAAACTAGACGTTAGTGGTATATAGAGAGTAGGTTCTCTTAGTGATGAATGCGAGTAGATTGTGTTTCAGTGCTACAGCGCTCGCTTGAATGCGATGGGTCGCAAGATCGATCGCCGTCGGTGGATAGTTTCCCACAGCTATAATGTCAAAAGCCTCAATATATGATATGAAAATGTGCATATAAAAGATCAAATGATGCCATTTTAGTACGAGTTACCTTTATAAGGGTAATGCCAACGGGTCTCTCTCCCCCCCCCCTCTCTCTCTCTCTCTCTCTCTCTCTCTCTCTCTCTCTCTCTCTCTCTCTCTCTCTCTCTCTCTCTCTCTCTCTTTTGCAATAGCCATATGTTAGAAGAACCCAAATAGTCGTCACATGGGACGTAGTTCAGCGGTAAAGCGCTATTCAGATGCGCGATCGATCTCCATCGGTGGGGTCATTGGGCTATTTCTCGTTCCAGCCAGTGCCCATATCTGTGGTACCAAAGGCGTGGCATGTACTATCTCTATATGGTATAAAGATACTTTGTTGCTATTCATTATCTATGTGGTTCTTAACCATATTCTTGGCGCCATATCATCGTAAATAAAACTGTTGAATGCGCCTTTAAATAAAACATTTTTTTCCTCCCTGCAAATTTGCCGAGGTGCCGTATAACCAATATTCCTGATGCAGAGGTCACTGGAAATGTACGAAATTGTGCATTCTTCAGAAAAAAAACCCCAATACAATATTGCAAATCATCTTCACACAAAGCTACATTGTGTGTTGTTTCACCTGTCTGGTAAAACCATTCACAAACAGAGCACTCGAAAGGCACGACTTGTTGAGCGATTTACTGGTGTAAGCCGTCGGTATGCAGCTATCGCAACACTTAGCCTCTCCATCGCTGTGCGATCAAAGACGAAAGAGCTCTCGTAAATTATCTGTTGACAGGATCGATGAATTTAAGACATAAAAAAATGTTTGTGTGCAACTAGAAAAACCCCAACCCCAACGAACGTTTAGCTATTGTCTTACTATACTACCATGCTGGATTTAAGCTGGACTCAAAACAGAATTACGAATCTGGCTAAGTTTGTCAAAAAGTCTGTAAGGTGTAATCAAGTTAGAGTTTCAGTTTGTCAAACAAGGGAAAGGAAGGGTCTAATGACACCTCAGAATTTTTTTTAACTACGTCTATTTGGTGTCTTCTAAGATATGGTTATTGTGCATTAGAGAAAGAGAGAGAGAGAGAGAGAGAGAGAGAGAGAGAGAGAGAGAGAGAGAGAGAGAGAGAGAGAGAGAGAGGCTATTTGGTCTCTAAAATAGGGTACCGAGACATGGTAATATTTGGTCTATATGTTAAATTGTTAAATGTTCTTTTTCTTTTTTTGTATATTTATTTATGGTCGTACAAAAACGGTCTGAATGAAAAACGTTTTCCAAACATGTCACGTATTGTTCTCATCACTGAAGTACACAAACATTGACACTCCGTTCATCATTTAAAAGTTATTTTCAGTTTCTAAACTGTTTAAAAGAAAACACACGCTCAAATACATTTGTGAATATGTTTAATATTTATGTACCAAAAATACAATCATTTAAAATATATGTTTAAATCAATGTCAAAATATACAGGATTATTTATCTGAATGTAAAGCGAAACGTTTATGAATAACTCTTTGATTAAAACAATTGATATGAAAAACATTTCACTGATATGTACATACAGGTAAAATTAAGACTATTTATGATTAATTAAACTATTAATATACAAACAATTTGTCTGATATATACATAATGAATACAAAACTCATAACAACTACACTCATATGATGCAATTTTTATTTTCATAATATTTAGACAATAAGTAAAAGTCCAACATGAAATTAATCGATTTAATGAGTTAAAGTGTTTCAAACATAAGAACCAATAAGACAACACTCCAGAGTCGGATCATCCATTTGGCACTGTGTGTATTGTACACAGGGCCTATCAAAGTTACTGGGTAGCTGCTAAATGAATTCAGTTGGTATTATATGCTTATATGCTACAGCACCATGTCCTGGACAGACAGTCCATATGTGCCCAGGACAGCATGCTTGAATGTTTATTGAATATAGAGTTGATCGGATTTAAGGAGATACATTATCGAAATCACTAAAATTAAAGCAAAAATAAAACGCAATATAAATATAGTACTCATTTCACTTTGTTAACAGAGATATTTCTACCCAAATGTTTTAATGTGACGTACCCCCTTGATTTTAATGCGAGACGTCACGTACCCCCTTGATTAAATTGCGAGACATCACATACCCCTTGATTGTAATGTGAGACGTCACATATCCACTGATTTTCACGTGTGACGTCACGTATCCTCCTCATTTCAATGTTGGATGTAACTTATCCCTTAAATATTAATGTAAGGTGTAATATAACCCCTTCATTCCAACGTGGGACGTCACGTTCTTCAGTACAAGATACCACGCCCCCCCCCCCCCAAAAAAAAAAAAAGAAAAAAAAAAAAAAGAAAGAAAAATAAACCCCAAACAAACGAAACAAACAAAACAACCACCAACTTCGCCACCTGGGTCCCGTTCCACGAAGCGATCTTAGCACTAAGATCACCATAAGTGCATAAGGTAGCTATGCACTTATGGTGATCTTAAGGCTAAGATCGCTTTGTGGACCGGGACCCTGGAGCTTGAATTATTACCACTCTTTACTTCGAGGAGTCTGAGAAGGGAAGCAACTCTTGTTTAACATGGTAAACAGGTAATTCGGTGCTACATGCAGGAATCAATCCAGTTTTTACACCATGATTAAGGGACTTGGTCTGATCACCGTTTTAACACTGGGAAATCTTAACAGTCAGTTGTGATTTCATCACAATAAAATAAAGACAAGGTTCACTATTTTCAATGGAACTGTATTCGCTCATTGGCTGAAATAGTTGTGTGATACTGGCGCATATGCATGCGCATTTGCGTGTGTGCATGCGTGTGTGCATGTGTGTGTGTGGTGACAAATTCGATGCCAGACAGGTGGTCAGTAAGTGCAGTGAGCGTCGTTTTACTTACACTTTTGAATCTGTTGCTATTTTAATAATTAATTTACGTATGGGCCCACACACACATATACACACGCATGCACGCACACACGCACGCACACACGCACGCATGGACGGACACACGTACACTCCATTCCCTTATCTTTAGTTTTTTTGTATATATTATGATTTTGTTATTTCCGTTTCTTTGATACACGTCTTTAAACGTACGGCGTGGCTGCTAACGGGGTGTGGCTATTTTCTCCAGTCCTTGTCAACTCAAATGGGCTGCTTGATACAGACACTTTTAAAAGTGAATTTGTACATTAATGTTGTCGTCCTCTCCAGCTGAAAAATACGAAAGAATGAAAAAAAATGCGTTTAGACATGCAGTCAAACCTGTGTTAAGGCGGATGTAGACAGGATGCGGCGCGTGCGTGCGGTCTGGCTAATAAAACTAGAAATACATTAGTTTTAATGAGAGCGTCTAGACTGGATGTGCGCGACGCGTGTGTTTGTGAAAAGCATGCAGCGAGCCGCAATGAAATAATCGTATGCCCAAAAACGCAAGTCGCTAACGCATCAGACAAAACAGTCAGACCGCACGCATACGCCGCATCCAGTCTATACGGGCCTTTAAGCAGCCCCCATATGGATTATCAAAAAGTGGCCTTTTAAGGCAGGTGCCTTCTTAATTTACAGTTTACACTATACTAGATGACTTGGAAGAATAAAAAGGTGGCCTCTTAACACAGGTGGCTGCTTAATACAGGTCAGTTTATACTATACTAGATGACTTGGGTGAATATAAAAGTGGCCTTTTAACACAAGTGGCTGCTTAATACAGGTCAGTTTCTACTATATCAGATGATTTGTGAGAATAAAAATTTGGCCTGTTAACACAGGTAGCTGCTTAATACAGGTGGCACCCTACCACTTTCACAGTTGTTATCAGTTAGTACTACATATAGCAAGTTACTTCAAACCGATGGCTTATTTAAATACTACAGAGGTCAACCTACATGTAATCATCAAAGAAAGATTTCAAAAAGCATATCAGAATTTTGTAGTATTTTTTTAATGAGAAACTATTTCCTTAACCGGACTATATTAAGTTGCAATGACACGACAAATGGTAGTGTGTTGCCTTTAGCCTCAGTGAGTGGGGGTGGCTATTGGATGAGGTTATGGTTCGCCTTACCTGATATTTTCGTTGTTTGGAGGATGAGGTGTGGTGGCGTGTCATGGGTTCGCCATACACCCCTGATATTTTGTGTAACTATAATTACCAAATGCCTTCTTGTCGTATGATGCTGTATTAAACATCCCGTTGCACTGTCCTTCTTCGTCGACTAACTTTTGTTTGATCAAGACCTCCAGCGTGTCGTGTATAAATATATACTGGGTCTGAAATAATGAACCCAACCAGTAATACAGGGTAACAAGAGCAACAGAGCGCGCAAACACACACTAACACATCAACACACTAGCACACACACACTAGCACACACACACACACACACACACACACACACACACACACACACACACACGCGCGCATACACAACGTGCACGCAATAAACGCAGTCACACAATAAACACAGTACACACACATGCAAACACACACAATACACAGTACACACACACACACACACACACACACTAAACACAGTACACACACACACACACACACACACACACACACACACTCACTCACACACACACGCACACACTGAGAACTCACATTTGTTGAATATTACATGTAAGAGAAAGAGAAAGAGAAAGCGAGATAACAGTCGTACATATACAATCAGAGATATACTAGTAGATTAATGGCGGGGTGGCTGGTTTTATTACTAATAATGGTGTTGATGACAATGTTATATAATTATTATGCATATCGCAATGGTTGAGTTGATGGTGTACTGGTGTTGGTGGTGATGTTTAATATTTAATGGTAGTGGTGGTAGATTGTTTATATATTAATGATGCTGGTGATGGTGGTAGTTGTATATATCAACTTTAATGATGATGGTACTGTTTGCCTTTAACATTACATATCGCGGTGATTGCGTGTACCTCCGACTGCACCATGAGAGGTCGGTTTCTCCTCATCTTGAGTACAAACTGGAATATGTCGATATTGTCCTCCAAACTGTGCTTCTCTATAAACTGTATGAAGTAGTCCAGCGCAATGAACGTCCCACTTCTTCCAACACCAGCACTGGAAAGGTGTTATCAGACAATATAAAGGTTGCAGTACAGTGTAGGATTTTTATGGCTTCTGGCTCACAGGCATACCTTTGTTATATGAATTTCAATGACAAATCCATTCAGCTGATTAGGTTTTTTGCTCGTTCCAACCAGCGCACCACAACTGGACAAAGACCGTGGTACCGGTATGTGCTTTCCTGTTTGTGGGAAAATGGATATAAAAGATCCCTTGCTGCATTAGGAAAATATAGCGGATTTCCTCTGATAACTACGAGCCAGAATTACCAAATGTTTGACATCCAATAGCCGATGATTAATTAATCAATGTGCTCCAGTTGTGTCGTTTAACAACACAAACTTTTCAATGTCAAGTAGTGTATTTAACTATTTATACAGTACTTGCGGTGATTTAGGTGATTATGGGGAAGAGGGCAATATTTAACTATTTATACAATACCTGCAGTGATATAGAGGAAGGGGCAATATTTAACTATTTATACAATACCTGTATATTTAGTGATGATGGGGAAGGGGCAATATTTAACTCTTTATACAGTACCTGTATATGTAGTGATGTAGGGGAAGGGGCAATATTTAACTCTTTATACAGTACCTGTATATCTAGTGATGTAGGAGAAGGGGCAATATTATACAGTACCTGTATATGTAGTGTTGTAGGGGAAGGGGCAATATTTAACTCTTTATACAGTACCTGTATATTTAGTGATGATGAGGAAGGGGCAATATTTAACTCTTTATACAGTACCTGTATATGTAGTGATGTAGGGGAAGGGGCAATATTTAACTCTTTATACAGTACCTGTATATTTAGTGATGATGAGGAAGGGGCAATATTTAACTCTTTATACAGTACCTGTATATGTAGTGATGTAGGAGAAGGGGCAATATTTAACTCTTTATACAGTACCTGTATATTTAGTGATGATGGGGAAGGGGCAATATTTAAATCTTTATACAGTACCTGTATATGTAGTGATGTAGGGGAAGGGGCAATATTTAACTCTTTATACAGTACCTGTATATTTAGTGATGATGTGGAAGGGGCAATATTTAACTCTTTATACAGTACCTGTATATGTAGTGATGTAGGAGAAGGGGCAATATTTAACTCTTTATACAGTACCTGTATATTTAGTGATGATGAGGAAGGGGCAATATTTAACTCTTTATACAGTACCTGTATATCTAGTGATGTAGGAGAAGGGGCAATATTATACAGTACCTGTATATGTAGTGTTGTAGGGGAAGGGGCAATATTTAACTCTTTATACAGTACCTGTATATTTAGTGATGATGAGGAAGGGGCAATATTTAACTCTTTATACAGTACCTGTATATGTAGTGATGTAGGGGAAGGGGCAATATTTAACTCTTTATACAGTACCTGTATATTTAGTGATGATGAGGAAGGGGCAATATTTAACTCTTTATACAGTACCTGTATATTTAGTGATGATGGGGAAGGGGCAATATTTAACTCTTTATACAGTACCTGTATATGTAGTGATGTAGGGGAAGGGGCAATATTTAACTCTTTATACAGTACCTGTATATGTAGTGATGTAGGGGAAGGGGCAATATTTAAATCTTTTTTCTTACACACCCATTGGTGAGAACATCATTCGTTATGTTTGATAACACACATTTGTTTCCACATGTACGTGTGTTAACAATTTCAAGACATACGACTGGCTGCTCCTAGGTGACGACCAGGTTACCAATACCATACATCCAGTGAAAAAACAACACTATCGAAATCGATTACACTGTGACGTATAGTTTACCTGACAATCATTTGTCTGTGACGTATAAGTTAGCTACAAGTGCAAAAGCTGTAAATAACTTTAATTCGAAAAAGATGTTAATAAAGAAAATACTACAGTTGTGTCCGTTATATCCATTTTTTCTCACAACTCGTTGTTTTAAAAAGTATCAAACTCGTTTTCGCTCATTAGATATATTTTAAAACAATTCGTTGTGAGATAAATGGTATCTAATCGCCACTCATGTATTATTCTCTATATAAACAACTCGTGAGATAAATGGTATCTAATCGCCACTCATGTATTATTCTCTATTTATTACCCCAGCGGTCACTCATAACAGGGAAAATATTTTCCATATTTTGTCAGTGAGAAATATTTTGCATTGGTCTAACGAACAACTCTTGGACAATTTGACACTTACAAACCAATGACCTTGTCGGTACTAAATATGACGTCATCACGATTTGGCAAACACAAAATGACGTCATGTAGTTTTAAGAGTTTGCGTTTACAGCTCTCTGTTTTTGGTGTTAAACTTATAATAAAATGTCATTTTAATGCAATTCATTATACATTTTGTAGCAGAATAAATTAACTTTTGTTTTTGAAAAGTATCTATGAACTTGATTAAAACACAAAGCTATAGCAATTCTCAAAACAGTGCGTAAAGTGGTTTACATCGCTTCTATACAGGTTTGCCTTTGTGCATGTACGTCACAAATAATGGCTTTTAGAGAAAAAGTAGCGGAAGCAATAAATAGAATAACAAACTCGGTACCAGTTATTATCAAATTTATGTCTCTCGTGAAATAATTTTCATTTGACAACTGAACATTATTTCACTCGGGACATAAATTTCATAACAATAACTGGTAACTCGTTTATTATCCTCTATTTATTATATAACATTTAGTAAAATATTGTAAAATATCAGTGAAATAAAAGTGTTATCAGTCACTCAGTGACGATAACATATTTTAGAGTGAAATTTTCATTATTTCACTCTAAAATGTGTTATCGTCACTGTAGAAAGTGTTTTCTTCACTATAAGAAAGCCGGAACTATTTTGCTGCTGGTATTTAAAAAATAAAGGTAATTTGCCAAAAGTTATATAATAAATAGAAAAATTCATGTTTTTTTTGGTGAAATATGATTTACATCTCATCTCGTGAAGTTTGCAATCATATCACACTCGTCGCGCAAGCGCTATTCGTGAGATATGATTGCAAACTTCACTCGATGACATTATTATAAATCATATTTGACAAAAAACATGAAATACCCTCTATATACAGTACCTGCAGTGTACAACCGTTGGACCAGATTCGTTGTCTGATGGACGCGCTTGTCTGACGTCACAGATGAAATTTACCACATCACATATATTGAGATTGGCGTCAAAGTCTTGCCAGTCATGTATGAAGAAATGCTTCACAGTTCGTTCAGTTCCCATCTGCGCATTTAAAACACAAGACATGGTCACGGATATTTTCTCAGCACTGCCATATCAGACCACTTTAGAAACAAGATAACAATTCGAGTCTGTTTCTAAATAAAATAATTAATGTTCAAATGTTTAAATACATGAAAGAATAGTATCCATATTCATATTAAAATTTATTGTGTTATACTATACTATGATATGCTACGTTATGCTCTTTTGAAATGTTTATTTTAAGGATTGTCTGTTCTTTTGTTACATTCGAAGGCGTTCACACATACGTTTGTGGGTGATGTTTGTTTTTACATGAATACTCTGATGAACGTAAAAGAAATAATAGACAATCCTAATAATTAAAATTGAAATAAACTTACTAATATAACATTAAAAGTTCTCTTTTTTTTTTCTTGTAAAAATAACGCTCAAGAAGACAAAGTACCACTAAAAAGTGATGTCATCAGATATGATGTTCCCTGACAACATTATTTTTACATTCATCGAGAAATGAACAAAGTCGTGTTGCTACGGCTGGACCAATGGGATGATGTTATATTGTAATGAATGTAACGGAAATTTAATGATTGTAATATATGATAAGATTACTTAACATACATATTAATTAATACAAACACAACACAGCACACAACAACACAGCACAGCACAGCACAGCATAGTACAGCACAACATAACATAACATAATATGTTTTATTACATTATATTTAATGTCCTTACCAAACACAGTTTGAAGGTCTTCAGGGTGTAGGTGGGAAATTTTCTCCTAGTCATCAAAGTAACCATGATGTTTGCATACTCAGTTGGAACATACTGGTCTTCAGGCCAATACAAAGCACATTTGGGCTGCAATGACATTTAGTATCACGATCGATCAAAACAGTACAGTCAATGTGTGTTTGAATGGGCTTTTAATAATTTCAAAGAACTAATTTATTGATAAAGAATAGTGACTTCAAAATGCATAAAATATTCTGAATCTCAAATAATGTAGACAACATTTCATCCAAATACACTACTGGTACCAATACAATGTTTTGCATTGATTTTGTTTTATATTTTGTAGTCCCGAAACTGGGCCATACCTAAACAAACCGAGGAATAATGACAGAATAGGCAAAATGACAAAATTGAGTAATCTTAGGGGGATAAAAGAAAAAACATCAACGTCATCTCTGCCCCTCAAAACCCCAATCTATCTACCTATCTATCTACGTACATACGTACGTACGTACCTGCACGCATGCATGCATGCATACACACACACACACACACACTCACACACACACACACACACACACACACACACACACACACACACACACATATTTATTTACTTTTGGTAACATACAGACAATTGTATTGCCAACGATATAAAAACAACAAATGGAAGTGCTGTCCGAGACTGGCGGTCTTATTAAAGGTGCAGTATTATAGTTGCTATTGCCGCTTTTCTCTATTCTAACTTTTATTCTTAACAAATATATACAAATGGATTCATCTCACACATTTCCTAAAACATTCTGGGTAAAAGATAAAAAGTGAACAGAAAATCTACGTCGCGTATATATCAAAACAGCAGTCAGTTTTTCACCATCTACGAAGTAAGAGTAGAAACACGAAGGCAATAAAGTAAGATATCACGCTTAGCCTCTTGATCACCCTCTAAAGTTTAAAAATAAAATAAAAAATAAATAAAATTTGCTACAAAATAAAATTATTTACTTGTAGTAATTTATGGGCATGTTGTTCAAGATAATATCTTTACATTTTAAAATAAACAATAAAATAATTTTTCCCATTATGCATCTTTGATATTGCGTCTTTAACACTAATGTTTTGTCAACAACAAGGGTTAGAACCTTCGGACTACGCGTGTTGTCGCATCGGTTCCTAGATACATACCATCATTTCGTCCATGATTTCAGTGAGCATGACAATAACTGGAACCTTTTTTTCCCAAATCATCCGCCAGAAATCGTCGATGGTCGAGATATTTGGGCCCTGTGTAGCAATGTACTCCCTGGGCGAGTTATAACCCTAATTAACAATAATAATTTATTCGATATCAGTCATATTTATACCCATAAATATTCAACTCAATGCAAGTCGAAACAAATTTTAAAAACATTTTAAAAAGATTTTAATAATTTGTTTTTAATTTAACAAAATACAACTACAAACCAAGGTCCATTGATCTAAAAATTTTGTAGTCTGTGAGAAATGAAGCTAAGCATAAAGTATTTTAAATATTAAAATTATAAAAAAATTATAAAAAAAAATTGACATGAACATACATAGGTGCAACCGTAGTCCAACTTTCATTGGTCTAGGACTTACAGTTTGTGAAAAATGGAGCTAAACGCAAATATGACGCCACCGCATAACGTTGGAGCTAAACGCAAAATATGACGCCACCGCATAACGTTGGAGCTAAACGCAAAATATGACGCCACCGCGTAACGTTGGAGCTAAACGCAAAATATGACGCCACCGCATAACGTTGGATCTAAACGCAAAATATGACGCCACCGCGTAACGTTGGATCTAAACGCAAAATACCCTTTAACGTTGGAGCTAAACTCAAAAGATGACGCCGCGTCGTCAAGACGAGACAGTATATTTGATTGTATCTGTGGCGCGTGGTTTTTAATTCATAACTTTATGAACATAGCACTAGTTATCTAGGAGGTTGTAAAAATTAGCTGGAGCCCAGTATACTAATATAGAGCTTTAGGCACGGATCCAGGATTTTTGCGGGTTTGGTGTCAAAAACTACTTATACCTGAAAACAAATAGATAAGCACTTTAAAATTAGTATAACAAACAAAATCGGATGCAGGATGAAAACCATTTTGTCCAGCTAAACAAAAATAACAATGGCAAATTCTCGTAATTTAAGAGGAAGTCATCTACTTCCATTAACTACGTCCCTATATATTTAGCACTAAATAAAGTCAACAAAAAACCCCAACAACAAACAAAACAACAAACAATAAAACAAAAATGAATATATAAATAAATAAATAATAATAAAAGAAGAAAACAACCCTAAAAAAACAAAACCAATAAAAATAACAACAGAACAACCAAAACCAAAAAGATAACAAAGAAATAATACTTATGACAAATAAGCAACTGTATAGAAGGCAACTGACAGATGACGTCAGCGTTACTGATTCCCCAGGAGCAAGATCGAAATAAAGATTTAAAATATTTTTATGGCGAGATATTTGCATTTGTATTGAATCTTTTGTTATGGCCCGATCACACTGGCCCGAATGCCATTCCGTTTGTTTTCCGAATAGGAATTTGGGTGTTCGGGGAGCGAACGGATCATATTCGGGAAGCATTCGGTGTTTTCTAGGAGCATACTGGCTGTTCGGCTCCGTACGGATGCATACGGAACGGCATTCGGTAGCTCCAAAAATTTGTTGTGCATGTTCAAAATAATTTTCATCGACCATCCGAATGTAGCGTCCATGTGTATTCGGGAAGTATTCGGGAAGCATTCTAGGAGCATACGGCATGTACGGAAAACGTTAGGGAAGCATGCGTCTAGTTCTTGGTGCATTCGGAATGAAAATTTGGAGATGCTGGGTTCCGTATGCTTTCCGAACACCCCGAATGGACCTAGAACATGACGAATGCTTTCCGAACGTTTTCAGTATCCTTTCCGGATTTGTTTTTATTTATGCCGCCGAATGTATAACGAATAGCCAGAACCCTTCCAGTATTCTTTCAGAACATTTTCCGAACTGCTCGTACACATCCAGAATGCAGAGTATGTTCCGTATGCTTTCCGAACACCCCGAATGGACATAGAACATGACGAACCCTTTCCGAACGCTTTCCGAACCCTTGCGGAAAGCATGCAGAAAGAGTTCGGTCCATTCTAGGTCGATTCGCCGTGTTCGGAAAGCATTCGGAAAGCATACGGAAAGCATTCGGAAAGGAAACCTTTCGAAGTCAACATGCGGGAAGTATTCGGTTTATTCTGAAAGCATTCTGAAAGCATACTGAAAACATTCGGAAAACAAACGGAAAGCATTCGGTGATACATTGGGGAAAACACATTCGGAGGGACATTCGGCCAGTTTAAAAAATCACACCACTTTCGTATACGGAAAACAAACGTAAGCTCATTCGAGCCAGTGTGATCGCCCCATTAGTTTACTTTTCAAACTGTCTACTCACGGGAATAAAATTGGCATTGATATAACCGGAACAGCCATCCTCATTTAATGACACCAGTTTTACAAGACTGTGGTCATCTAGAAAAAAAGAAGAAGATTATAACATAATTATGTGCACACTGTTATCTAAAGCATAAACCCACATGCATAACACGTGTATTAAACGATGACAGGTATAATATATTTGATATTAATCATGTATTTCCATCATTCATATACATAAACATTTTACAGCAACCTAATTCGAATATATGGTTGTATTATAATACCCCAAGAAAAAATTACAGTTTATTTTCTTTAACGACACCACTAGAGCACATTGATTTATTAAGCATCGGCTATTGGATATCAGATATGTGTAATGTTTGACTCGTTGTCTTAGAGGAAACACGCTACCTTTTTTCCATTAGCAACAAGCACTTTCCCACAGTCAGGATAGCACACACCACGGCCTTTGATATACTAGTCGTGATGCACTGGTTGGGACGGAGAAAAACCAATCAAAGAATTGGTCCATTGAGGTGGTTCGATCCTACTACGCAAGGACATGAAGCGAACGCTCTACCGACTGAGCTAGATTCCGCCCCAATACCCGATGATATATGGTAGGAGTGCAATATCCAGTTACATGGTAGTTTTACAATATCTCATAATGATTTTGTATGGTAGCATTCCAAAATCATATTCAAGTTGATTAAAATGTAGCATTCCAATATCTACTCTTTTGCGCTGTAGCATTGTCAGTAGACCAATAACCACCCGTGTTTCCAGGAACGAAAGTTTGTTATGTTTAATGACACCACTAGAGCACATTTATTAATAAAATCATAGGCTATTGGATGTCAAACATATGGCAATTTTGACATATAGTCTTAGAAAGGAAACCCGCTACATTTTTCAATCAGTAGCAATGCATATTTTATATGCACCATCCCATAGACAGGATAAGACATTCGTGGAACGTACCCAACACAAATTACAAGTAGGTAGGGTAGGTCGGCTTATAATTATTAAAAAGAAACTACATTCACCTGTACAGGTTCAGATAAATGTTATGTATGTAGTTTTACGACTATATATTAGTTTTAAAAAATAGAAAAGAAGAAAAAAAAACTAGAAAAAAACTACATCGAAATATTTTGGGTCGACCCTTTTCTCTAGGTAGGGCCGGGTTCCAAGAACCTCTTACCATGTGAACGTAACTTAGTGATGTCTTATAAAGTACCGTATTGATATTTACACGCTAAAATGTTAATGTATCTGTTCTTCGTCCGGTTACACAGTAGACTAGCCATCTCATGTGACATCTCGGGACTATTTTCTTCGAGTTCCTACAAAACCAACTATGCTAGTAATGCTTTAAAGGCATATTGTCACAGATTTAAGAACGTTATTTCTCTAAAATGAATAATAAATCAAAATTACATTACTTTTCACAGACCAGATCTAGCTATTGCATCACTTTAGCTACACCATGATGGAGTGGAATATATGTCAACCCTCTCACCAATGTTAGTTTTTGATTTATGGACCATTGCCATAATTCAATTATTTTTACAAAATATCCTTAACAAGTGGAGTACGGTGGTTACGTAGATGGTTGAATAAAGTACATTTAGAGACAAATCAAATGTATATATTTTTAAGTAATACTTTGTTAGACCATGTAATAGGTCAGTGGTCTGTGACAATATGCCTTTAAAGGCTCGCATATAAGTTAACATAATATCATAGTAATGTTTTAAAGGCAGGCTCGCGTGTAGACGTTAACTTACTG
>NC_054702.1:15349994-15372494 GCF_016097555.1 Gigantopelta aegis
GCTTCGAAACATCCAGTGTTTATGAAATCTCTCTCTCTCTCTCTCTCTCTCTCTCTCTCTCTCTCTCTCTCTCTCTCTCTCTCTCTCTCTCTCTCTCTCTCTCTCTCTTTCTACGCACTCAGCACTCTCCCCTGGATCCGCGCCTAAAATCATGTTAGGTGCGCATCTAATTTACATGAAGTACCTGTCTCGGGCCTTGTAGTGCCACACTGCAATAGCGATGAATACAACGGCTAGAATCCCACCAATTGCGCAAAGGACAATAGCAACTGTGGATTTGTGAGTGGAAACAGGAGCTGAAACTAAAAAAGAAGTAATTCAATAAAACGTAAGTCTTGGATGTAGCTCAGGGGCACAGCGGCTGTGTAAGACGAAGGTCTCGGATGTAGTTCAGTGACACAACACTCGCGTGAGATGAAGGTATTGGATGTAGCGCAGGGGCACAACGCTCGCGTGTAATGAAGGTATTGGATGTAGCGCAGAGACACAGCGCTCGCGTGAGATGAAGGTCTTGGAGGTAGCTCAGGGGCACAACGCTCGCGTGATATTGTCTTGGATGTAACTCAGGGGCACAGCGCTCGCGTGAGATGAAGGTCTTGGATGTAGCTCAGGGGCACAGCGCTCGCGTGAGATGAAGGTATTGGATGTAGTGCAGGGGCACAGCGCTCGCGTGAGATGAAGGTATTGGATGTAGTGCAGGGGCACAGCGCTCGCGTGAAACGAAGGTATTGGATGTAGCTCAGGGGCACAGCACTCGTGTGAGATGAAGGTATTAGATGTAGCTCAGGGGCACAGCGCTCACGTGAGACGAAGGTATTGGATGTAGCTCAGGGGACAACGCTCGTGTGAGATGAAGGTCTTGGATGTAGCGCATGGGCACAGCGCTCGCGTGAGATGAAGGTCTTAGATGTAGCGCAGGGGCACAGCGCTCGCGTGAGATGAAGGTCTTAGATGTAGCGCAGGGGCACAGCGCTCGCGTGAGATGAAGGTCTTAGATGTAGCTCAGGGGCACAGCGCTCGCGTGAGATGAAGGTCTTGGATGTAGCGCAGGTGCACAGCGCTCGCGTGAGATGAAGGTCTTAGATGTAGCGCAGGGGCACAGCACTCGCGTGAGATGAAGGTCTTGGATGTTGCTCAGGGGCACAGCGCTCGCGTGAGATGAAGGTATTGGATGTAGCTCAGGGGCACCACGCTTGTGTAAGATGAAGGTATTGGATGTATCTCAGGGGCACAGCGCTCGCGTGAGATGAAGGTCTTGGATGTAGCTCAGGGGCACAGCGCTCGCGTGAGATGAAGGTATTGGATGTAGCTCAGGGGCACAGCGCTCGCGTGAGACGAAGGTATTGGATGTAGCTCAGGGGACAGCGCTCGTGTGAGATGAAGGTCTTGGATGTAGCGCAGGGGCACAGCGCTCGCGTGAGATGAAGGTCTTAGATGTAGCGCAGGGGCACAGCGCTCGCGTGAGATGAAGGTATTAGATGTAGCGCAGGGGCGCAGCGCTCGCGTGAGATGAAGGTCTTAGATGTAGCTCAGGGGCACAGCGCTCGCGTGAGATGAAGGTCTTGGATGTAGCGCAGGGGCACAGCGCTCGCGTGAGATGAAGGTCTTAGATGTAGCGCAGGGGCACAGCACTCGCGTGAGATGAAGGTCTTGGATGTTGCTCAGGGGCACAGCGCTCGCGTGAGATGAAGGTATTGGATGTAGCTCAGGGGCACCACGCTTGTGTAAGATGAAGGTATTGGATGTAGCTCAGGGGCACAGCGCTCGTGTGAGGTGAAGGTATTGGATGTAGCTCAGGGGCACAGCGCTCGCGTGAGATGAAGGTCTTGGATGTAACTCAGGGGCACAGCGCCCGTGTAAGACGAAGGTCTTGGATGTAGCTCAGGGGCACATCGCTCGTGTGAGATGGAGGTCTTGGATGTAGCTCAGGGGCACAGCGCTCGTGTGAGATGAAGGTCTTGGCTGTAGTTCAGGGGCACAGCTCTCGCGTGAGATGAAGATCTTGGATGTACCTCAGGGGCACAGCGCTCGCGTGAGATTGTCTTGGATGTAACTCAGGGGCACAGCGCTCACGTTAGATGAAGGTCTTGGATGTAGCTCAGGGGCACAGCGATCACGTGAAATGAAGGTCTTGGATGTAGCTGAGGGGCACAGCGCTCGCGTGAGATGAAGGTCTCGGATATAACTCAAGGACACAGCGCTCGCGTGAGATGAAGGTCTTGGATGTAGCTCAGGGGCACAGCGCTCGTGTAAGATGAAGGTCTTAGCTGTAGCTCAGGGGCACAGCGCTCGTGTAAGATGAAGGTCTTGGATGTAGCTCAGGGGAACAGCGCTCGTGGAAGATGAAGGTCTCGGATGTAGGTCAGGGCACAGCGCTCGTGTGAGATGAAGGTCTTGGATGTAGCTCAGGGGAACAGCGCTCGTGTAAGATGAAGGTTTTGGGTGTAACTCAGGGGCACAGCGCTCGTGTAAGATGAAGGTGTTGGATGTAGCTCAGGGGCACAGCGCTCGTGTGAGATGAAGGTATTGGATGTAGCTCAGGGGCACAGCGCTCGTGTGAGATGAAGGTATTGGATGTAGCTCAGGGGCACAGCGCTCGTGTGAGATGAAGGTCTTGGATGTAGCTCAGGGGCACAGCGCTCGTGTGAGATGAAGGTTTTGGGTGTAACTCAGGGGCACAGCGCTCGCGTGAGATGAAGGTCTTGGATGTAGCGCAGGGGCACAGCGCTCGCGTGAGATGAAGGTCTTAGATGTAGCGCAGGGGCACAGCACTCGCGTGAGATGAAGGTCTTGGATGTTGCTCAGGGGCACAGCGCTCGTGTGAGATGAAGGTATTAGATGTAGCGCAGGGGCGCAGCGCTCGCGTGAGATGAAGGTCTTAGATGTAGCTCAGGGGCACAGCGCTCGCGTGAGATGAAGGTCTTGGATGTAGCGCAGGGGCACAGCGCTCGTGTGAGATGAAGGTATTAGATGTAGCGCAGGGGCGCAGCGCTCGCGTGAGATGAAGGTCTTAGATGTAGCTCAGGGGCACAGCGCTCGCGTGAGATGAAGGTCTTGGATGTAGCGCAGGGGCACAGCGCTCGCGTGAGATGAAGGTCTTAGATGTAGTGCAGGGGCACAGCACTCGCGTGAGATGAAGGTCTTGGATGTTGCTCAGGGGCACAGCGCTCGCGTGAGATGAAGGTATTGGATGTAGCTCAGGGGCACCACGCTTGTGTAAGATGAAGGTATTGGATGTAGCTCAGGGGCACAGCGCTCGTGTGAGGTGAAGGTATTGGATGTAGCTCAGGGGCACAGCGCTCGTATGAGATGAAGGTCTTAGATGTAGCTCAGGGGCACAGCGCTCGCGTGAGATGAAGGTCTTGGATGTAACTCAGGGGCACAGCGCCCGTGTAAGAGGAAGGTCTTGGATGTAGCTCAGGGGCACATCGCTCGTGTGAGATGGAGGTCTTGGATGTAGCTCAGGGGCACAGCGCTCGTGTGAGATGAAGGTCTTGGCTGTAGTTCAGGGGCACAGCTCTCGCGTGAGATGAAGATCTTGGATGTAGCTCAGGGGCACAGCGCTCGCGTGAGATTGTCTTGGATGTAACTCAGGGGCACAGCGCTCACGTTAGATGAAGGTCTTGGATGTAGCTCAGGGGCACAGCGATCACGTGAAATGAAGGTCTTGGATGTAGCTGAGGGGCACAGCGCTCGCGTGAGATGAAGGTCTCGGATATAACTCAAGGACACAGCGCTCGCGTGAGATGAAGGTCTTGGATGTAGCTCAGGGGCACAGCGCTCGTGTAAGATGAAGGTCTTAGCTGTAGCTCAGGGGCACAGCGCTCGTGTAAGATGAAGGTCTTGGATGTAGCTCAGGGGAACAACGCTCGTGGAAGATGAAGGTCTCGGATGTAGGTCAGGGCACAGCGCTCGTGTGAGATGAAGGTCTTGGATGTAGCTCAGGGGAACAGCGCTCGTGTAAGATGAAGGTTTTGGGTGTAACTCAGGGGCACAGCGCTCGTGTAAGATGAAGGTGTTGGATGTAGCTCAGGGGCACAGCGCTCGTGTGAGATGAAGGTATTGGATGTAGCTCAGGGGCACAGCGCTCGTGTGAGATGAAGGTATTGGATGTAGCTCAGGGGCACAGCGCTCGTGTGAGATGAAGGTCTTGGATGTAGCTCAGGGGCACAGCGCTCGTGTGAGATGAAGGTTTTGGGTGTAACTCAGGGGCACAGCGCTCGCGTGAGATGAAGGTCTTGGATGTAGCGCAGGGGCACAGCGCTCGCGTGAGATGAAGGTCTTAGATGTAGCGCAGGGGCACAGCACTCGCGTGAGATGAAGGTCTTGGATGTTGCTCAGGGGCACAGCGCTCGTGTGAGATGAAGGTATTAGATGTAGCGCAGGGGCGCAGCGCTCGCGTGAGATGAAGGTCTTAGATGTAGCTCAGGGGCACAGCGCTCGCGTGAGATGAAGGTCTTGGATGTAGCGCAGGGGCACAGCGCTCGCGTGAGATGAAGGTCTTAGATGTAGTGCAGGGGCACAGCACTCGCGTGAGATGAAGGTCTTGGATGTTGCTCAGGGGCACAGCGCTCGCGTGAGATGAAGGTATTGGATGTAGCTCAGGGGCACCACGCTTGTGTAAGATGAAGGTATTGGATGTAGCTCAGGGGCACAGCGCCCGTGTAAGAGGAAGGTCTTGGATGTAGCTCAGGGGCACATCGCTCGTGTGAGATGGAGGTCTTGGATGTAGCTCAGGGGCACAGCGCTCGTGTGAGATGAAGGTCTTGGCTGTAGTTCAGGGGCACAGCTCTCGCGTGAGATGAAGATCTTGGATGTAGCTCAGGGGCACAGCGCTCGCGTGAGATTGTCTTGGATGTAACTCAGGGGCACAGCGCTCACGTTAGATGAAGGTCTTGGATGTAGCTCAGGGGCACAGCGATCACGTGAAATGAAGGTCTTGGATGTAGCTGAGGGGCACAGCGCTCGCGTGAGATGAAGGTCTCGGATATAACTCAAGGACACAGCGCTCGCGTGATATGAAGGTCTTGGATGTAGCTCAGGGGCACAGCGCTCGTGTAAGATGAAGGTCTTAGCTGTAGCTCAGGGGCACAGCGCTCGTGTAAGATGAAGGTCTTGGATGTAGCTCAGGGGAACAGCGCTCGTGGAAGATGAAGGTCTCGGATGTAGGTCAGGGCACAGCGCTCGTGTGAGATGAAGGTCTTGGATGTAGCTCAGGGGAACAGCGCTCGTGTAAGATGAAGGTTTTGGGTGTAACTCAGGGGCACAGCGCTCGTGTGAGATGAAGGTGTTGGATGTAGCTCAGGGGCACAGCGCTCGTGTGAGATGAAGGTATTGGATGTAGCTCAGGGGCACAGCGCTCGTGTGAGATGAAGGTATTGGATGTAGCTCAGGGGCACAGCGCTCGTGTGAGATGAAGGTCTTGGATGTAGCTCAGGGGCACAGCGCTCGTGTGAGATGAAGGTCTTGGCTGTAGTTCAGGGGCACAGCTCTCGCGTGAGATGAAGATCTTGGATGTAGCTCAGGGGCACAGCGCTCGCGTGAGATTGTCTTGGGTGTAACTCAGGGGCACAGCGCTCGCGTGAGATGAAGGTATTGGATGTAGCTCAGGGGCACAGCGCTCGTGTGAGATAAAGGTATTGGATGTAGCTCAGGGGCACAGCGCTCGTGTGAGATGAAGGTATTGGATGTAGCTCAGGGGCACAGCGCTCGTGTGAGATGAAGGTATTGGATGTAGCTCAGGGGCACAGCGATCACGTGATATGAAGGTATTGGATGTAGTGCAGGGGCACAGCGCTCGCGTGAGATGAAGGTCCTGGATGTTACGCATGGGCACAGCGCCCATGTAAGAGAAAGGTCTTGGATGTAGCTCAGGGGCACAGCGCTCGCGTGAGATTGTCTTGGATGTAACTCAGGGGCACAGCGCTCACGTTAGATGAAGGTCTTGGATGTAGCTCAGGGGCACAGCGGTCACGTGAAATGAAGGTCTTGGATGTAGCTGAGGGGCACAGCGCTCGCGTGAGATGAAGGTCTCGGATGTAACTCAAGGACACAGCGCTCGCGTGAGATGAAGGTCTTGGATGTAGCTCAGGGGCACAGCGCTCGTGTAAGATGAAGGTCTTAGCTGTAGCTCAGGGGCACAGCGCTCGTGTAAGATGAAGGTCTTGGATGTAGCTCAGGGGAACAGCGCTCGTGGAAGATGAAGGTCTCGGATGTAGGTCAGGGCACAGCGCTCGTGTGAGATGAAAGTCTTGGATGTAGCTCAGGGGAACAGCGCTCGTGTAAGATGAAGGTTTTGGGTGTAACTCAGGGGCACAGCGCTCGTGTAAGATGAAGGTGTTGGATGTAGCTCAGGGGCACAGCGCTCGTGTGGGATGAAGGTATTGGATGTAGCTCAGGGGCACAGCGCTCGCGTGAGATGAAGGTATTGGATGTAGGTCTGGGGCACAGCGCTCGCGTGAGATGAAGGTATTTGATGTAGCTTTGGGGCACAGCGCTTGTGTAAGATGAAGGCCTTGAAGGTAGCTCAGGGGCACAGCGCTCGAGTGAGATTATTTTGGATGTAGCTCAGGGGCACAGCGATTGTGTATGATGAAGGTCTTGGATGTAGCTCAAGGGCACAGCGCTCGCGTAAAATGAAGGTCTTGGATGTAGCTCAGAGCCACAGCGCTCGTGTAAGATGAAGTTCTTAGCTGTAGCTCAGGGACACAGCGCTCGTGTAAGATGAAGGTCTCGGATGTAGCTCAGGGGCACAGCGCTCGTGTAAGATGAAGGTGTTGGATGTAGCTCAGGGGCACAGCGCTCGTGTGAGATGAAGGTGTTGGATGTAGCTCAGGGGCACAGCGCTCGTGTAAGATGAAGGTGTTGGATGTAGCTCAGGGGCACAGCGCTCGTGTGAGATGAAGGTCTTAGGTGTAGCTCAGGGGCACAGCGCTCGTGTAAGATGAAGGTCTTAGCTGTAGCTCAGGGGCACAGCGCTCGTGTAAGATGAAGGTCTTGGATGTAGCTCAGGGGAACAGCGCTCGTGGAAGATGAAGGTCTCGGATGTAGGTCAGGGCACAGCGCTCGTGTGAGATGAAGGTCTTGGATGTAGCTCAGGGGAACAGCGCTCGTGTAAGATGAAGGTTTTGGGTGTAACTCAGGGGCACAGCGCTCGTGTAAGATGAAGGTGTTGGATGTAGCTCAGGGGCACCACGCTTGTGTAAGATGAAGGTATTGGATGTAGCTCAGGGGCACAGCGCTCGTGTGAGGTGAAGGTATTGGATGTAGCTCAGGGGCACAGCGCTCGCATGAGATGAAGGTCTTAGATGTAGCTCAGGGGCACAGCGCTCGCGTGAGATGAAGGTCTTGGATGTAACTCAGGGGCACAGCGCCCGTGTAAGAGGAAGGTCTTGGATGTAGCTCAGGGGCACATCGCTCGTGTGAGATGGAGGTCTTGGATGTAGCTCAGGGGCACAGCGCTCGTGTGAGATGAAGGTCTTGGCTGTAGTTCAGGGGCACAGCTCTCGCGTGAGATGAAGATCTTGGATGTAGCTCAGGGGCACAGCGCTCGCGTGAGATTGTCTTGGATGTAACTCAGGGGCACAGCGCTCACGTTAGATGAAGGTCTTGGATGTAGCTCAGGGGCACAGCGATCACGTGAAATGAAGGTCTTGGATGTAGCTGAGGGGCACAGCGCTCGCGTGAGATGAAGGTCTCGGATATAACTCAAGGACCTAGCGCTCGCGTGAGATGAAGGTCTTGGATGTAGCTCAGGGGCACAGCGCTCGTGTAAGATGAAGGTCTTAGCTGTAGCTCAGGGGCACAGCGCTCGTGTAAGATGAAGGTCTTGGATGTAGCTCAGGGGAACAGCGCTCGTGGAAGATGAAGGTCTCGGATGTAGGTCAGGGCACAGCGCTCGTGTGAGATGAAGGTCTTGGATGTAGCTCAGGGGAACAGCGCTCGTGTAAGATGAAGGTTTTGGGTGTAACTCAGGGGCACAGCGCTCGTGTAAGATGAAGGTGTTGGATGTAGCTCAGGGGCACAGCGCTCGTGTGAGATGAAGGTATTGGATGTAGCTCAGGGGCACAGCGCTCGTGTGAGATGAAGGTATTGGATGTAGCTCAGGGGCACAGCGCTCGTGTGAGATGAAGGTCTTGGATGTAGCTCAGGGGCACAGCGCTCGTGTGAGATGAAGGTTTTGGGTGTAACTCAGGGGCACAGCGCTCGCGTGAGATGAAGGTCTTGGATGTAGCGCAGGGGCACAGCGCTCGCGTGAGATGAAGGTCTTAGATGTAGCGCAGGGGCACAGCGCTCGTGTGAGATGAAGGTCTTGGCTGTAGTTCAGGGGCACAGCTCTCGCGTGAGATGAAGATCTTGGATGTAGCTCAGGGGCACAGCGCTCGCGTGAGATTGTCTTGGGTGTAACTCAGGGGCACAGCGCTCGCGTGAGATGAAGGTATTGGATGTAGCTCAGGGGCACAGCGCTCGTGTGAGATAAAGGTATTGGATGTAGCTCAGGGGCACAGCGCTCGTGTGAGATGAAGGTATTGGATGTAGCTCAGGGGCACAGCGCTCGTGTGAGATGAAGGTATTGGATGTAGCTCAGGGGCACAGCGATCACGTGATATGAAGGTATTGGATGTAGTGCAGGGGCACAGCGCTCGCGTGAGATGAAGGTCCTGGATGTTACGCATGGGCACAGCGCCCATGTAAGAGAAAGGTCTTGGATGTAGCTCAGGGGCACAGCGCTCGCGTGAGATTGTCTTGGATGTAACTCAGGGGCACAGCGCTCACGTTAGATGAAGGTCTTGGATGTAGCTCAGGGGCACAGCGGTCACGTGAAATGAAGGTCTTGGATGTAGCTGAGGGGCACAGCGCTCGCGTGAGATGAAGGTCTCGGATGTAACTCAAGGACACAGCGCTCGCGTGAGATGAAGGTCTTGGATGTAGCTCAGGGGCACAGCGCTCGTGTAAGATGAAGGTCTTAGCTGTAGCTCAGGGGCACAGCGCTCGTGTAAGATGAAGGTCTTGGATGTAGCTCAGGGGAACAGCGCTCGTGGAAGATGAAGGTCTCGGATGTAGGTCAGGGCACAGCGCTCGTGTGAGATGAAAGTCTTGGATGTAGCTCAGGGGAACAGCGCTCGTGTAAGATGAAGGTTTTGGGTGTAACTCAGGGGCACAGCGCTCGTGTAAGATGAAGGTGTTGGATGTAGCTCAGGGGCACAGCGCTCGTGTGGGATGAAGGTATTGGATGTAGCTCAGGGGCACAGCGCTCGCGTGAGATGAAGGTATTGGATGTAGGTCTGGGGCACAGTGCTCGCGTGAGATGAAGGTATTTGATGTAGCTTTGGGGCACAGCGCTTGTGTAAGATGAAGGCCTTGAAGGTAGCTCAGGGGCACAGCGCTCGAGTGAGATTATTTTGGATGTAGCTCAGGGGCACAGCGATTGTGTATGATGAAGGTCTTGGATGTAGCTCAAGGGCACAGCGCTCGCGTAAAATGAAGGTCTTGGATGTAGCTCAGAGCCACAGCGCTCGTGTAAGATGAAGTTCTTAGCTGTAGCTCAGGGACACAGCGCTCGTGTAAGATGAAGGTCTCGGATGTAGCTCAGGGGCACAGCGCTCGTGTAAGATGAAGGTGTTGGATGTAGCTCAGGGGCACAGCGCTCGTGTGAGATGAAGGTGTTGGATGTAGCTCAGGGGCACAGCGCTCGTGTAAGATGAAGGTGTTGGATGTAGCTCAGGGGCACAGCGCTCGTGTGAGATGAAGGTGTTAGGTGTAGCTCAGGGGCACAGCGCTCGTGTAAGATGAAGGTCTTAGCTGTAGCTCAGGGGCACAGCGCTCGTGTAAGATGAAGGTCTTGGATGTAGCTCAGGGGAACAGCGCTCGTGGAAGATGAAGGTCTCGGATGTAGGTCAGGGCACAGCGCTCGTGTGAGATGAAGGTCTTGGATGTAGCTCAGGGGAACAGCGCTCGTGTAAGATGAAGGTTTTGGGTGTAACTCAGGGGCACAGCGCTCGTGTAAGATGAAGGTGTTGGATGTAGCTCAGGGGCACAGCGCTCGTGTGGGATGAAGGTATTGGATGTAGCTCAGGGGCACAGCGCTCGCGTGAGATGAAGGTATTGGATGTAGGTCTGGGGCACAGCGCTCGCGTGAGATGAAGGTATTTGATGTAGCTTTGGGGCACAGCGCTTGTGTAAGATGAAGGCCTTGAAGGTAGCTCAGGGGCACAGCGCTCGAGTGAGATTATTTTGGATGTAGCTCAGGGGTACAGCGATTGTGTATGATGAAGGTCTCGGATGTAGCTCAAGGGCACAGCGCTCGCGTAAAATGAAGGTCTTGGATGTAGCTCAGAGCCACAGCGCTCGTGTAAGATGAAGGTCTTAGCTGTAGCTCAGGGACACAGCGCTCGTGTAAGATGAAGGTCTCGTATGTAGCTCAGGGGCACAGCGCTCGTGTAAGATGAAGGTGTTGGATGTAGCTCAGGGGCACAGCGCTCGTGTGAGATGAAGGTGTTGGATGTAGCTCAGGGGCACAGCGCTCGTGTAAGATGAAGGTGTCGGATGTAGCTCAGGGGCACAGCGCTCGTGTGAGATGAAGGCCTTAGGTGTAGGTCAGGGGCTCATCGCTCGTGTAAGATGAAGGTCTTAGCTGTATCTCAGGGGCACAGCGCTCGTGTAAGATGAAGGTCTTGGATGTAGCTCAGGGGAACAGCGCTCGTGTAAGATGAAGGTTTTGGGTGTAACTCAGAGGCACAGGGCTCGTGTAAGATGCATTGGGTTGCAGGATCAATCGATGGACTCGCAACCCGCTACCGCCCCACAGTTGGCCATCTTCTGACCTGGTTTATACCCCGTCTCCGCCCCCGCCCCACAGTCGGTCACGTTCTGGCGTGATTTAAATCAGAATTTGAGAGTTTTACAAATTCTGTATCTATTGGATATTTACCGAGATGGCATGAATACATTACTTCTAAGAAGCACATCAGTGTGACTTCAACTCCATAGTTAATTACCATACATGTTCATGTTTATTTACGGTTTCTATATTTCGCCCATAGAATACATTAAATATTGATGTAACGACAGTATCACTTGCTATCAGTACCTTTTTTTCAATACTCTCTGTATACACAGAACAGTAATTTCAATGTTTCGTATCCACGCCATCTCATGGTCCATTCCTTGATGTGGTGAGGTAGCTTGCATGTCTCAATGACTCGGAGAGCTGTGCCAGCTGGAGCATCAGCTCCTGGTAGGGTCACCCAAGTTGGACTGGTCAAAGGGTAGAGACTAGACTAATATGAACCGGACAGACAGAGGACGTGAGCAAACTCCAAAATCAAAACTGGGCTGGAGAGGCTCAGAATCCTAGTAAGAAAACTCTCCTAGGAGAAACAAATCTCCAAACTCAAACCAAGTCCACTGAAGTCCACTGAAGTCCGAAATGAAATATCTGTACATGCACCAAGCTCTGTGATC
Source organism: Gigantopelta aegis (assembly GCF_016097555.1). NCBI lineage: Eukaryota > Metazoa > Mollusca > Gastropoda > Neomphalida > Peltospiridae > Gigantopelta > Gigantopelta aegis. The sequence goes on from NC_054702.1 coordinate 15,361,458, forward strand.
ATCGTGGTCATCGTCGTATCCACGAAATGGGTTACAATTACTTGTGAAGTCTAAAGGGGACGTAATACGAGCATACATTATTGCATACAACAGTTGCATGCAACAATGTATGCTCGTCTGACGGCCCCTTTAATAACATAGTAAAAACTAGGCATTAATAGGCATGTTCCTACTGACTAACATAGCACCTGGTATCTCCCCCAGCTCGCCGACTCTCCCTGACGAACATAGCTACTTATTTAAATAGACCTTGAATGTTATCTTATACAGGGGCACAATAAAGAAGAAATCAAAACCACAATTCGTATTACTACAAACAGTACAACTAATATAGTTTGAAGTGTACACACTGTATTTGCTTGTGTCCTTAAAATGCTTTGTCTATCATAATGATACAGTTTTATGTGTGAAATATATACACATCGAACACATAATAAGGTACTACTAAACCAAATAACGTCTGGCTGGGTCAAAGTTCGAGGTGCACCCAACGTTTGATAGAGAAGTGATCACCAAAAGTCCTGTGATTGTTGATAAATGTGACTGTGTTGGGTGTAAAAAAATAGTTTCATCTAATTGAAGAAATATGCAATTTTATTTCATCTAGTGCCAAGTAGCCTTATGCTTGAAACATGTATGAGATACCTTGAATTTTGTGCGGAACTAGGGTAGTCACAGACACTACCCGTTATCTCAGAAATTAGCAGCCTGACACCCAATTTTTTCTGATTCACTTTAAGGATGAGTGGTGGTAGTATTTATATCCGTGGCGTTTATGTTGATTGATACGCTGCAGGTAGGAGTTTTAGCCACATATGTTACTACTAGTATTATCGTCTATGGGATTTGATTTGGTAGTATACACCCATAAGTGTTCGACAGTCTGAAAGTAAACATATCATTGTGCCATTATAAAAATGACCCACACGGTAAGAACAGTAGAACATTTTGAGGTATATTTTTTATCTGTATTATTTGTTCTGTATGCAAATACTTATAAACGTGTTTGCCTGCTCATGGCAAACGTAAAGTTACAATATTTTGTGGAATTGGCTCCAGTAGAGCAATATCTGTTTCTGGTCAGATAGATATGCTAGGATCAGACTGTCAACTGTCACGACGAAGTTGACCAACTCGACGGTTGCGTTGTAATTTTTCCAACTGCCGACTTACGATGGGTGCGCTCAGATTAACTAATGGGTTATACGCTGAGATAAGAGTTTAACAGCGCCCAGACTAGCATCTGGTCAGTCATAGCAGTCCTGAGAGCAGAAAGTTGGCCAACTTTGTGCTGGCAGTTAGTTGTCTAAGTCTAGCATAATTCCGAAATTGATGTAGTGACGTGCTTCCTTTTTCGCTTTCTTTTTGTTGTTGTTGTTTTGAGGCTTTGAGGTTTCTTTATTTTGCATATTTGTTGGTGGTAATTATAGAAAAATGTATTTACTGTGTTTAAAAAGAAGATTAAAGGAACTGTCCTGGATTTTCAGCGATTGTTAAGATGATATCGACCAATAGAAATGTTTTAACGACTGTAATTACATATTAATTTATTAAAAAAAAAAAAAATAGTGCTTGTATATTATTTAATATTTATTTTTTATTGGGATAGCAAATGCAGTTTGGATTATTTACAAATATTAGGACGATCAGAAACACATTGAATATACAGACACTGACATTTAAACAAGAATATATTATTTAATATGTAAATTTAGTCGTTAAAGCCGCACACCCTAGTTCCATCCAGCGAAAATAAATTATAATTTGGTTAATCTACAAACCTGTAACACACTTAGGTCACGTTTTTATCAAATGGAGTGAAAAAGCAGGTTTTATATCGATAAATACCATGGGAATCCCCATGTCCCAATTGCTTGAAATAATTTTGAAAGTTAGTATTCTGATGTCACCGGTAGATGTCGCTCGAATCACAACAATGCCTATGTCACGACAAATTTCACAGAGGGCGCACAGACTTGGGGTGCGTTCTTTTCACCTCTCCTGGACATGTTCCAACTGTTCTGTCCTGGTTGTATCCCCTCTCCAGATATCGTAAGACTTAGCAAAATTATTGGTTTTAAGGGTTTGTAACGTTTTGTATTGAGATACTTACTTGTCTGAACTTTATTGTTACTGAAAATGTTCACGAACTGTGAAGAAAAATCTCACAAATGAACAACAACAAATCGGATGTTGATTACGCGAACCGTGCACGAGAAAACAAACCGAACCAAAATGATAACCGTCACGTGGTATACCAACATCTGTGACGTTTACACAGGAAGATTCCCTTTAAAAATAGATTGGACCTCGCTTTCTTAACGGTTTTTTCTCGACAGCACGTCTTGTGAAAAAATGCAAAAAATGCATTTCGTGGTTTTACAAACATCAGGATTACCAAAAAGCACTTCAGGTGAATGGAAATGTGTATTCTAAATAATAAAATGTAAGTAAAGTGCAATTTTATTTGTGAAAAATGGGGTTTAATAGCGAAAAACAACGCCGTAATGGTTAACAAATAGCCGTAACTAGGGTGTGTCCCTTTAAAAGATTTTATATGTCACAAATATCTTACAATGCAGAAAACTCTGATAGTGTTATAGTACTTTTAAGAATACACGTGAAAAGCTAACTCACTGGATTCTAAAGTCGTCACAACTGTTGAGTTCCTAAATGGTGATTTTCCCGCCTCGGTTTCCGCAAACAATGTAAACTTGTACCTCCACCCATGCAGCAGATTCGTGATAGTGCAAATGGTTGCTGAAATTATACGAATAATTTTGTGTAGCCCTGTTTAACGTGTTTCAAAAATACTGTCATTTATTTTACTTTTTAACATGTTACCTACTGACCCCCCCCCCCCCCCCCCCCCTCCCCCGTCAACCAAATCAAACAAACATCGGCGTCTTTGAGCTGCTGAAGGTGTATTTTCAAAGTTTTGCAATTTGTACACGTGTTTGTCATAAATAAATTAAGAGAGAATCAATCCCACATATAATCTTTGCATAGCTAATTTAAAAATATTAAAATTGTAACGTATTGCCAGTCGACGGAAACAGTTGTTTTTCTAAAAATCTTTGACGAAAAATACAAAGTATACAAAGAACTATATTTATGACACAGCCATTGAATTAGAAGCAAGTTCTGTGTCACTATGGATAAACAATTCAAATTCAAACTAGGGTGTCACATGGTTAACCTATCGGTAACTCATATTAAAATTTACGATAATATAAATAGCAGTAAATGAAGGTATTTGGATGTAAATATTTGTGGACTTGTAATTCAAGGTACAATATTTACATTTCACACACAAACACAAAAGAGAGAATTATCAATACGTTTTGGTCATAATGCAATTTGAAACCACCCCTTTAATGCCTTGTTCTAGTTACCGAGGTATATATCTGTTGTTGTTTTTTCTCAAATAAACTTAATTTTATGTGCGGACCGAGGAAGATGGTATTAGGGGAGCGCACCCACTCCCCCACCTTCAAAGCAACACCTTGGTGTACTTTTGAATACCTGCGATGCCCTTTTATGGAATTTACACCCACTTCCTAGAAAAATCCTCCTGAATTTTAAACTACAACACAAGACACATCAGAAACAATTATTCCTTTCTCGTCTTAGCAATCGCAGATGTCATCATCACGACTAAAATACTCAGTGACCTGAATGTATGTCTTACACGCGTACCTGTTGATGTAGTATTCTTTTCATTGGTGAAGACGCCACTGTTTTTGTGTGTTTCATGCCACACCAGGACAGAGTAGTTTGTCGGTCCTGGATAGGGCGATGCTGGAGTCCATGTCAGGCGAACTGTAGAGGCATCTATTACATCAGCACCAAACGAAGTTGGAGTTTTCGGTTCTGAAATGAAAACCATATATATATATATTGATAGTTAAAGTTGTTTTTTTTTGACGACACCACTAGAACACATTGATTTGTTAATCATCGGCTATAGACTTAGAGAGGAAACCCGCTACAGTTTTCCATTAGTAGCAAGGGATCTTTTATATGCACCATTCCACAGACAGGATAGCACATACCACGGCCTTTGATATAACAGTCATGGTGCACTGGCTGGAACGAGGAATGGCCCACCGAATTGTCTTTATATTCGGTGTGTTGTTAGTCGTCCTAATGTTTGTGATCGCCCAAACTAGATTTTACCTCCAAGACGTTTGTACGTACGAACTAATATTTGTTACGAAATAAAATGAAGATTAACCTACTATTATAAACTTAAAGACTGAGAAATATATCAAATATACAGACGCTGTTTATTAAAACAAGAACATTTGTCTAATATGTTACCCTTGTTGTTAAAAAAGCTCCGTTACTGGGAAACGTCTTAACAATGGCGGAAACGTAACACAGTCCTTTTAAGACATTCAAAGACTCATATGTATAAAATATGTTTTGAACCAAACTTTATATTAGTTCATCAAAATCCTTATCTTTACCAATAAATACGATATGTTAAGTGTCTCCGACATTCGTCTTTGCCATTAATGTGTGTGTGTGTGTGTGTGTGTGTGTGAGAGAGAGAGAGAGAGAGAGAGAGAGAGAGAGAGAGAGAGAGAGAGAGAGAGAGAGAGAGAGAGAGAGAGAGAGAGAGAGAGAGAGAGAGAGGTTAAATACTTCCGACAGCAGTCATAGACGTTATTATTGAAGATTTCCCAACTCCAACATCGTTGTATGCTGCAATGGTCACACTGAAGTTTTTAAATGGAACTAAATTCGATATTGTATAGTCCATATATGATTCCATATTAGTTTCACACTGTATAGACTCAATCTCGTTGTCCTGAAAATAAAATAAAACTGTTTCCATGATCCAAACGATAAAATAATTGCAAACAATGTCAATCTGAACCCAGGGTAACAAAACAATGATCGTATCTTCCTAATCAAAATAAATACATTCTTCATTATCTTAGAAGACGGTTGGTATTTCAGTGTGTTATAATTAATTAATTTGCATATCTTTGTAGTTCCCCTTCAGTGTTTTATCAGTTTACATGTTCATCATTTGAAGATGATCTGTTTTAACATATGTAAAATCATAGACCTATATGGGTAAACAAGTGAATATGGCAACCTTACTTCTGAATCATCTTCCTTTTGACAAGTCAAATTCAAAGTCAAAACTCTTGTAGTAGAGTAGTTAACTGTGATTTCATATCTAAGTATCACTCCATTCGGATGCATAGGGGCCAACCACCTGACGGTAAATCCAGTACTTGTTGAATTTACAACTGTTAAATTTCTCACGAGTCCAGATTCTATAAATAAATATATTGTAATATATTGTAATTACTACATACTATGGATATTATATTTTTAAAAAATCAACAAGGGCAGGAATTATTGTTAAACGTGTTTATTTTGATATTTGGCTTGGAACGAGAGAGCGAGAGAGAGAGAGAGAGAGAGAGAGAGAGAGAGAGAGAGAGAGAGAGAGAGAGAGAGAGAGAGAGAGAGAGAGAGAGAGAGAGAGCGCTTTACCACTGGGCTACGTCCCGCCCACAAAGACAGGAATTGTGGTGCTGATTTAAACTAAGGCGGTTAAATGTCAAACCTAGGTTTATTTTCATACTTGTTTACACCGAGAGAGAGAATATACTGCCGCCACGCTACTACTAAACTCCAGTGATTTATAGTTAAATTACGTGCTTATATCATATTAATGTTCAAGCATGTTATTCTGGACACACAAGACAAACTCGACAGTAACGGGATCGAACCCACTACAAATCAGCCTTATGTCCGAGATGAATTCCCAAGGAACATTGAGAAGTAGCGATTTGAGCCGGGTCTTATAAAAGAAAAGCAAAAAGATACAGACCCATATAGAGAATCGAAGCGGGGACTCAACGACGGCAGCTCTGCTGTTATCTCTTGGGGGTTCTCAGTCGCAGAGTCAACTCTATCGTTCACCTAAGATCTTAGACTTATATTATCTATATCACCATGTCGTTAAATTATTTATGGTGTTTTATAAAATATACATCACCAACTTGTGACTTGTGTTCCTTAATTTACATTCAAATAATAAATAACACTATGTTACTACTAATGGGGAAAATGTAGCCAGTTTCCTTTCTAAGACTATATGTCAAAATTACCAAATGTTTGATATCCAATAGCCAGTGATTAATAAATCAATGTGCTCTAGTGATGTGGTTAAACAAAACAAACTTCAAACTCTTTAATATATTGGAAAATGCAACTTACTGGAGTCTTTGGTCTTAATAACCGCCGTACTGTTAGTTTCTGCAATTCCTGCCTCAGTGCTGACAAACAGCTTAAACTTGTAGTTACATCCATGTTGTAGGGTTTCGTCGTGAGATGTCTCTTCATCTAAAACGATTTGCAAAATATATATCTTTGTACTTCTTGACAATGCCAGTAGTAACTAATGAAATCTCCTAAGTGGTCAGACTATGCCCACAGCTAAAGATGGCGGGAAAAGGAAGGTGTGTGACATGGGTGGCTACAAAGACACAAGCATCTGTCGCGGTTGGAGAGACAAGGACAGGGATGTGGATAAAACATACAGCAACTGATTAACAGATGGATCACAATATTAGTAATATCAATAAAACAAAACATGTCATAATATTGAGAACATTGCTGAAATCGGGAAATGTTCATTCTGTGAGTCAAATGTTGAACATCTTATTAAAAGTGTTTCAGTGACATTTAATATGTCCAACTTAATAGAGAGGTTTTCTTGAGTAGAATGCAAGCTAAGAAAGATACGAAACAAACACCCCACCCCCGAAAAAAACACCTACATCCCAAAAACCCAAACAAAAAGCAAATCAAAGAAAAGCGAATCAAAACAAACCCCAACCCCGCACTCCCCAAAAAGCAACAACCCCACAAAAACAAATACCATTAAAACACAAACAAAAAGCAAACAAAACAAAAACAAGTGTAAGAGGCAACCGAACAAGCATGTTTGAAAATGTCAACCGTCGTATTTACAGTAACTAATATATGTTTACAAATGTCTTGCCTGGTACTGTGATGTTCCAACAGTTAGTGAAAATCCCACTACCTCTTTCTGTTTCCTGACAGATTTCAATATAGAACTTTGTTGGTCCTGGATAGGGAAGTGCTGGTGTCCATTCCAGATGAAATTTAGAACCATTCACCAATTCAGCAGCAAATGAAGTCGGAACTTTCGGTTCTGAAATGAAAATCATATATATTATTTTCTACTCACGTATATAACTTTTGACAGTATAATTTATTTCTAAACCACAAACTGATTTTTCTGACATAAAATATCCACTAATAAATTAATGGATTACGTATATGTATTTGTGATTTTTATTTGTGGGGGAGAGGGGTAACACAGTGGTAAAGCGCTCACTTAATGAGCGGTCGGTCTGGGATCGATCCCCGTCGGTGGTCTCATTGGGCTATTTCTCGCTCCAGCCAGTGCACCATGACTGTTATATCAAAGGCCGTGGTATGTGCTATCCTGTCTGTGGCATAGTGCATATAACAGATCCCTTGCTACTAACGGACAAATATAGCGGGTTTCCTTTCTAATGTTTGACATTCAATAGCCGATGATTAACAAATCAATGTGCTCTAGTGGTGTCGTTAAAGCAAACTTTTGTGTGTGTCATTTTTAAACTCATTGCAAACATGCACACACACACACATATATATATATATATATATATATATATATATATCTATATCTATATCTATGTCTGTCTGTCTGTCTGTCTGTCTGTCTGTCTGTCTGTCTGTCTCTCTCTCTCTCTCTCTCTCTCTCTCTCTCTCTCTCTCTCTCTCTCTCTCTCTCTCTCTCTCTCTCTCTCTCTCTATATATATATATATATATATATATATATATGTGTGTGTGTGTGTGTGTGTGTGTGTGTGTATATATATGTATGTGTGTGTATGGTGTATGTGTGTGTGTGTGTCTGTGTCTGTGTGTGTGTGTGTGTGTATGTGTATGTGTATGTGTATGTGTATGTGTGTGTATATATGTGAGTGTAAATATATATATATATATATATATATATATATATATATATATATATATATATATATATATATATATGTGTGTGTGTGTGTGTGTGTGTGTGTGTGTGTGTGTGTGTGTGTGTCTGTGGACCCCATTCTTTGTTAAGAACCTCCAATAGTAGTGTTAGCCGTTATTGTTGAAGAATTCCCAAGCCCAGTCTCGTTGTAAGCTGCTACAGTGACACTGAAGAGTTCAAACGGGACTAAATTCCATATTGTATGCTTCATAAATGATTCCGCATTAGTTTCACAACGAATAGACAGAATATCGTTGCCCTGAAAATAAAATGAAACAGGTTCCATAATCTAAGCAATATATAATGCTGTTACCGAAATCATACCCTCATTTAAGACTGAAAAGAAGGGCTGACCCTGGTTGTTTTGGGTTGTTTTTTTCGATGTTTTATTTTCGATTTTATATTAGTAAAAAAGAGTACATACATAACATTTTATCTCCAACTGTAGAGGATGAAGGTAGTTTTAAAACATTGATGTTGCTGCAGTTTAGACTAAATACCGACTTAGTCTCTTCCCCGCCCCTATCTTACTGTGTGGTTAAACCATACCAATATAAAATTTTGCCTACCTTCTTAAGAGTATCAGTATATCAAACACTACACACGGTTTTCATATTTCGGTACATGACTATCACCATTATGTTATTTAAAACGAATCCTACCATTTGTCACGCATACCAACTTTTTCCCTTTTTTTGTTTTGTTTTATACTACTGCTCCATTTCCTTTCTCTCCTTTGAATTCCGTCTGATTTCTTTCCGATCTGGCCACTACTACCTTTCAACGTCTTTCGCTGTCTACCCCCACACCCCAGTCCTTCTCTCCAACCGCGACAGGTGCTTGTCTCTTGTGGCTATCAGTTCGACACACCTGTCATTCCCCATTAGTTTTAGCTGTGGGCTTAGTCTGACCACTTCGAAGAGTATTCAGTGGTTACTTCTGGCATTGTTAACAGACGCCTGTAACCACCTATTATTAGCGACAGAAGACGATGATGCCAGGTGGGTGCACGGAAGTACACAGTGACTGCACACCCGTGGATGACGTTAATAAGATAAATGATGGTGTGGACAACCCAGAAGACGAAGTAGGAGGAAACTAACAGACAGGGTCGGAACTGATTGAAATCGTGGGAGAAATTGGAAAATGTTTATATTAAGATATTACGCATGCATACGTAATCAATAATATTATATGTCGTTTTTGTAGTTTTCAATTTAAAGTTGATAATGTTGCATATTTATTACTAATTTTAAAGTATACACAGTCATAACCGTACCCGTACTTCCGTATCATTCACGTCTTGGCAAGTCAAATTCAAAGTCCACACTCTTGTAGCAGAATTGTTAACAATGATTTTATATCCAAGTATCACTCCATTCGGATGTTCAGGGGCCAACCACGTGACGGTAAATCCAGTACTTGTTGAATTTACAGTTGTTAAATTTCTCACGGATCCAGGTTCTATAAATAAAATACAATTATACATTTAGCTATACTTCACTGAACACTATGGATAAAAATATGCTATTTTTATAATAATTTTGGCATAGCATGTTCATAATATTAACATGGCGGACAACTAGCTTGGTTGGAAGAGCGTTCGCTTCAAATCGAAATGTCGAATCCCTTCCGTGAACATAGTCTCTGACTCGGTCCCAACCAGTGTCACACGACTGGTATATCAAATGCTATGGTATGTTCTGGCCTATCTGTGGGGAATTACCTATAAGAAGATAATTTGTTGGTCATGGAAAATATGACGGTTTTACTCCGCAAACTATGTGTCTGAATTACGAAATGTTTGGCATCCAGTAGCGATTAACTAATTAATGTGCTTTAGTAGGGTCATTAAACAAAACCAACCAACCTTTCTGTAATGCAATGCTGCCTTTAACGTCTGACATCTGGGATATTCGCACAATATAGGGTGTATACCATCAAATCAAATCACATAGCCAATAATAACATGTGGCTAAAACTCCTGCTACACCTACTACACATGCAGCGTATTAATCTTGTGGTATTAACTGCTCTATCAAAAGTTCTGTGCACATTGAACTTTGACCCAGCCGGAAGTTATTTGGTTTAGTACTACCTGTAATACTCACGTGCTATGCAGTGATCGTCTGCTTCGAAGTAATCCACATCACAAGCGCACGTCGTGGCCACTGCGTCACACCTCAACCCTTCGTTTGGCGCACATCCTACACTTGGAGAACATGTCTCCCCAAAGCCTGGAATGCTCACTGCTGCTGTTTCCGATATTATTGGTGGTGTTAATGATGTCATTGTGTTTGACTTCGAGATTGTCGTCATAGATGCAACCTAAAATATGAGATTCAAAATAAATTTGTTCCTTTGTCTAGCGGTCAGGACATTGGATTTTGAAGCCGATGACAGTGGTTCAATTCCCATCGGTATCTGACACACAGTTGACGTCGTCTAGAACTCATTACCTTACATTTTCACACTAATCACACAAAACATCATTACTGTCTATAAATATATAAATGCATTAAGGATCTTCACAGAAGAAATATATAAAATTTACAATGTTAGTTTTCATAATAATCATACTCTCCATGGGATAAATTTATATCATTTGCAATGTAGGTTTTCATAATAATCAAACTCTCCATAGAATAAATCTATATCATTTACAATGTTAGTTTTCATAATAATCATACTCTCCATAGGATAAATCTATATCATTTACAATGTTGGTTTTCATAATAATCATACTCTCCATAGAATAAACATATATCATTTACAATGTTAGTTTTCATAATAATCATACTCTCCATAGAATAAACATATATCATTTACAATGTTAGTTTTCATAATAATCATACTCTCCATAGAATAAATCTATATCATTTACAATGTTAGTTTTCATAATAATCATACTCTCCATAGAATAAATCTATATCATTTACAATGTTAGTTTTTATAA